>NC_056725.1:1564625414-1564925414 GCF_019279795.1 Protopterus annectens
TTAACAAAGAGAATCACAGACTTAAAATACCAAAGCCACCAGAAAAGACTTGAAACTCTGTTCCCCTTCAGAGGGGATGTATGCCTTGCCTTTTGTTTATTTTAATTATTTATTTGACATTTGTTAACCAGGTTGGTCTGACTGGGCTGTACAGCCCTTTTTTAGCAGAGATCTGAAGAGAAAAGCACCACAGAAAGAGCAGCTACATAACAAACAAGACTTCAAGGTATTAATATACAGATAAATAGGTACTTGTGAAAGAAAAAAATACATCTTATATATGAACATATTAGAAAACAATAGCAACGTTGTGGTTTCAAACAGCCATAATACAAATTACCTGTATAAAATTTAATGTGAAAGTTGGATTCTGTATGCCTTCTGAATAATCAGGGACCCAGTAGTACAGGATCTCTTGTATCTCCATCTGTCAAGCATTCTCACAAACAGGAAATGTAAACCTGCTTCTTCAGAACAATAAAACAAGGTGGAGAGGCAGATTAATTTCTCAGCAGCTCTCTCACCCCTGGAGTGGATTACCCCTGCAGATAAAGCAGCATTATACTCTGTCTTCCTTCTTTAGTAAAGATGTTAATGGGTATGATTGTTCAGAAAGTTCATGGTGATACTTAACCTGTTCCCTTAGTGTTTAGGTGAAATAGAATAATTAAAACTGACCTCAATTTGGAGCCTTTGTCCTCTATTATTTTCTTGGATTTTTGCTTTGTCTTAATTAAGAAATTCAAGTGGTATGACAGTGACTATGTTTATTTTGTTGCAACCAGCATCTGTGAGATGATTATTTCAGGAATGGAGGCCTAGAAGGATGAACGAGAAGATAAGCACATATCCTATTTGTAAGTCACTGCTTCTTCACTACTAATAGTGCAAAAATGAAAAGACACTTTTAATGAGATTAATGGAAATCTGGTGATTTCTGAAGCAGAGCAAAGTCACTGCAGAATCAGTGGTGATGTTTTAAAGAAATAGGCTATTAAATAGCTGATCTTACAGTATTAGGAAACCTTCCTGAATCAGCTGCTTATTTTTACATATATAAATTAGACACTGAAGACAAGACTGTTAACATCTTTAAGCTAACATACCTTGCCCTTTTTTACATATTTGTTGACTAGTTAAGCTCACTGAACAGATTGTCCCTTTCCATAGGCAAACCAGGAGCAATGCATGGTTAAGTCACCTGGTTATTCACACTGTAAGCAAGTAAAGATGGAAGGAAGGAAACCCTGTCCCCTCGCCAAAGGAAGCAGCTGGTTAACAGCTGTGAGTTCTAGCCCTCTGCACTAGTTGCATTCATTGCAGCATGCAGCAACAAGAGGGTCCTAAGTTTAGAAATTCAGTTGCAGTTATGGCTCTCCAAAATAAAAAAAAATATATAAGAAGCAGTTATAAATTCAAACATCTGTGGTGTGACAGACTATTTATTACTCTGCACGGGTAGGTTTGTACACATTTGTTATGAACATGGGATTTTGCATTTATTTCAGTTTTTTACATTTTTCTTTGTTGGCTCTGGCTTGAATGTTACTGTGCTTTAAGAGCCAAGCCAGACCCTTGGCTCAGCTCTTCATCAAATATCCCAGGCTTGCCCACCTCTAATATTATTGTTAGCAGTTTTTTTTTTCCATATGAGCATAGATTATCTGACAGACCAATAAAGGCTCTTGATTGGTAGCCAAATGGTTTATAGTTTTGCAAAAATCGGTATACCAATTTATTTCTGGCTTGCACCTGGTTGTCATGTGACTAGCTTATTCATTTCAGTGTACTTTGCAGAGGTTAGTCTAGCACTAATTACTCAGTTGTACATCTATTTTTAATGGTCTTCAGTGTTTACTGTCTACTTTATACTGAGATCAGCTAAGCATTCCTGTAGTCTTTTAACAAAAGCTCTAGGAAGCTGTGCTGGTTTGCTCCTGTTTGAAACTTTACAAAAGCTGTGCTGAATGTTTGATATTACATAATTAACCTAGGGAAGTTATATTTACATTTTCTGTGCATTATTTGCATAGCACTTAAATGTGTTTGGCTAATCCTGTCAAATTTCGTTTTCCACTTTTTTTTCACTTAGCTCATTGTTTGCATTGTTTACTCATAGCATAGTTCAGGCCTGATGTGGGAGCTATCTTGTGGCAGTGGTGATCTGCGTAGTGAAAGTCCATGTATTGCTGCTATTTCTAGGTAACCTAGCACTAACTGTTCATATTTATAGTTGTTTTTGCATTGGTCATTACTTTTTTACTGTCTGATTTACTGTGCTGAGTATACCACTGACTTAGTTGAGGGTAGATAGTGGTTTGTGTGCACAAGACATTTTTTTTCTTAGTTATCAATGTTTAATATTCTTCATCCTTCCTTCTTTCCTCTCTTGTCTGACTGGTACCTGGCAACTCTGAATTTTAAGTTTGTACTGATCTGCATGGAAATGTACAGACAGCACAAACTAACTACTTGCTGTGCATTTGTTATCTCTTATGGTCCCAGCTGGACTGCATACCTTTTCTTCCTCTATAACCTCCACAACTTTTTTTCCCAAAGTTCCTATAAGTAATACCACCGGCCAGCATGGCGCAACTGTAGATTGCCACTCAAATGGTGGCCTAAGTCAGTGTAATAACTGCTACATGATCAGTGAAAATTAACTCTTGCTCAAGAAAAAAGATTCCATCTGCAAAGAGGATCAAACACATAACTAACGTGTTGGCAGCTCTCTTGAAATCCCATGCATGCAGTGAGCATCATACAGTTTCACTCAGTCTCATACAATTGCAGCATCTTCACACTATTAGCACTTACCAGTCATACCTGATGCCATTAACAAATCACTACCTAAGCCTTCTAGAACTTGTAAATGTGTGTATCAACAACATCTCATAAATACAGCTGCTAAATGCCATTTCTTAATCAGCATGTCACAAACAGCAAAACACCCCTGAGCCTAACAAGAACAAATCAACTTCTGGCAACATCCTAGTAATTAGTGACTTCATTGTTAAGCGCACTGCTTCCATACTCATAGGTTCATATGTTCCTAAGTTTATAGTAGGCTAGTGACCACCAGGATCTTTATACACCTAGCAGTGCAACCTAACAAAGTTTTGTCCCCAACTACGTTGGCTGCCTTTATGGTGGGGTATGTTAATATGGAGGTGGGTAAGGGTTTTGTAGGGTTGTATATTTGTTATCGACATCTGTCAATCAGAGGCATGGGGTCAGATCAGGGGTGGATTTATGATTTCCCATCCAATGATCAAGGTCTCATTTGAATAGGGTCAGGAATGAAATATGCTTTCTGTGGATTGAGAGCTTATTATACAGCTCAGGAATCCTTTCAGACTCATATCAGTCTCTCCAGCATGTAATATGTGTACTGTAGGCAAGGTTCAGGTCCTTGGATCTAATGTTTCTGGTGCTATTTGTTTTGTGGATGTACAACAGATCTGTCAGAGCTGGATCTAAGGATGCTTTATATGACAGGCATAGGTTGTTTCTCTTAAACTGTAGGAGACTGAGTAGAGAGGTCCTTAAGTTGATCTTTGCAGGACAGGGAATTCAAACCCTGGATTCTCCTGGTGATGAACCTTTGAGGACATTCCAGCTGCTGCACATGCCTGGGTAGGTACATGACAAAAAGGGCATTGTGCTGAATGATGGTTCTCATAAGGGGTGAATACAGTGGTACCTTGGACATGGATAACACACCAAAGGCCAGCACCGAAAGTTCCAAGTTCCAAATTTTATTTGAAGAAACCTAGTGCTGAATAAGCACTAAAGTAACAGCTCGATCCTCATACTAGTTTCGGAAAAAACCTTCCTCACTGAAGAAGTTTTTTTTCAAAACTAGTATGAGGATCGAGCTGTTACTTTAGTGCTTATTCAGCACTAGGTTTCTTCAAATAAAATTTGGAACTTGGAACTTTCGGTGCTGGCCTTTGGTGTGTTTTTCATGTTTGGTTGGCCGTGCACAGCCGTACCTGCGAGGTGTAGTGTTTTTACCTTGGACATGGATGCCATACCTTTACTTACAAGATGGGTAAAATAGAAGATTTCTTACTATCTTGGGTACATATTGGCTGAAGGCCGGATTACTGTCTTCATATGTTTCAAGATCACTAACTACCAGGTCAACTCTTGCAGTGCTTTATCGATGGACTAATTAACTTGAGTGGATGATTTCCCAAAGGGCACTATAATGCATTTCTTCACATAAAGTTTTAATCCATGGCTTTGGCACCAGTCATTTGTTTGTGTTAGACCCTTTTGTATGATGTTGTGTCATGGAGGAATCTATGATAGCTTCCTGCTTATAGTCATCTGTGAACCTGGTGAGCAAGAGGCATTTGACATTAGTCTTCACTTCTGAGAAGTAGATGCCAAATAGAAGTGGGCCCGGCATACAGCTCTGGGGAACTCTGCTGGTGACTGGTCTCCTGATAGAGGTGCTCTCACTAATTCTGACTTCTTGCCTCCTATCTGTGAGCCAGCCAGTAATCCAACAAGTCATGTAGAGATTTATGTCTAGTTCTGAGAGTTTGTCAACAATATCTGAGTGAAGTGTTGTACTGAACATCTTGACCAGGTCACGATAGGAGGTATGCACCATTTTACCTCATCCATAACCTTGGTGACCCTCTCAAGGATGTATACTGGGTTGAGTAGGTGAGAACTTCCCTTAACAAAGCCAAACTGATATGGGTTCAGTGTCTGTAGATTAATGATTTTTATGATAATTCATTCCATCGCTTTGCATATTAGACTTGTCAGAATGATATATCGGTAATTCCCAGGGTTCAGTTGATGGTCTGCCCTTATGAAGAGGGATGACTGTTCTGGCCCCTCATTCACTTGGCATGAAACCCGTTTTGAGGCGCTATAGTGAAAGAGTGCTCCAAATGGTCCTGTCAGGTCATGTTTTAGGCTGTTTATGATGGAACCAGAGATATTGTCAGGGCCCATTGAAGCACTGCCTGCACCTGAACCCTGCTGATAGTTGGGAGGGGATGTGCTAGAAGGCATTTCACAGGGAGAAAGGGGGGGTGAATTTAGACCTAAATTTATCAGCCAGTAGATTCTCTGTCACCCTCGTCAGTAAAGGTTGTGCAGTTTACTACCAGTTCTGCACACTGCTAAGTGTTACCTTTGATAATTATATAATTGTAATACTCAAGGTGTTATTTATATTGCCTTATGTCAGCAATGCACAGCATTTTATATCGGAAAGACTGTAAGAAAATTAAAACAAAAAATTTAGGAACATGTTTATGACATGAAAAAAACAGAAAAGTACTGATGTCCTAAGTGTAAGTCTAAGTGTAGTGATCATGGTTTTGTTTTTTCTGCACTGGAAAAGTTGGTACCTAACTCAAGAGGTGATCCCTGGTCTATTTTGCAGGAAGAAAAGGAACTTTGGTGGCAGATATTTTTGAATGCCACGGCTCCTCTAAATCTTAATGAGTTTATCAGTATTTCCTGTTGGCTGAAAATGAGAGCTTATGATACATGATTTTATTTTATTTATTCTATATTGATGTTTGATATGACTGTCTGTTTTTTATTTCACTTATAGTGAGATTATTTAATAGGTCTGTGTCCCTTTAAATGTATTTTTTTGTTCTGTGATTACATGTTTGGTGGGGAGTTTAAAAGGTTGTTTGCTTTTTGGTATTTTTATCTAATGAAGTCTACATTTACTGGACAAGAGTACTTATTTGATTAATGAAGCCATTTGCTGGTTTTCCCCGGTTGATTTCTTTTTTTTTTTGGTTTGATTCTGTTTTTGGTTCTTACCTTTAAGTTTTCTGGAATAGCTGAAGGAGGCTTTGTGATTGTTCTTACGGTGAGAGGCTATCCTGACCTCATAATTGGCCTTGTTAGACTTTATTAGGCTTCTTAGTTTCTTGTTTAGTTGAATCAGTGAGATCTTGTCTCTATGACAGTTACTCTTTCTGATTTTAGCCATGACTTTTTTCTTTTCTTATACACCCTGCTAAGATAAGATTCCACCAGTGGGGTTTGTTTTTGGTGTTAGATTTAGGATTACTTCTGTAGGTATGGCGGCCTCAATGCAGTTATTTAATGTTTGTACACAGTTTCAGTGAATAATTAGGCATAGGTAGCTGTGTTCTCAGGGTTTGGGGGAGCCGTGAATTTTGACAAACTGTCTTTTAATAGGATGTAGTTTGCTTTAGAATAGTTCCAAAATGTTACAGGATTAGTTGAGTTTTCTGAGCTGATTTTTATAATGAGGGAGACAGCTTTGTGGTCTGACCTTAAAAATGAGGACATGCCATGAGGGAAGGAGTGCAACATTCTCCCATGTTGTTGACTACTAGGTCCAGTATGTTTGATCCTCTGGTTAAAATGCACATTATCTGATCCAGGGTGTCCATATTGATAATGTCCAGGAAAGAGTGTGCCTGTGAGCTAGAGGCAGTGTAAGTTTCCCAGTCTATAGAGAGGTAATTAAAGTCTCCCATGAATAGGGTATTTGGTTGCATCATGAGCACCTCTATTAGGTCAAGGTAAGAGTTGTGAGCTTTGGGGGTCATAGAGGGTGACCTGCAGCTGGCCAGAATATGGTAAGAAACCTTGTCTATGGAGAATTGGACATGGATGAACTTCAGGGCATCATCCCGTTTAACTAACTTGGAGTTGTATTTCTTGCTAATGTAGATAAAGACACCTCCATCTTTAGCCCCTGTCTGTGCTGCTGTTGGTCTAAATGTGTGGAAGGTACTGTAGCCTTGCACTGTTGGAGTACTTTCTGCAGCTTTAAATGAAGTCTCATTAACAGCACAGATGTCCACATTCCACAAAGAAAGGACAGTTTGCAGGGTGCAGAGTTTCTTGTTTAGGCTCTAAGCACTGAATAGTAACACCTTGAGGTTGTTTGAGCTTTTTTGCTGTGGTGATAGTTTTGTCATTTTGACATTACCTAAAAAAGACCACCAAAAAGGCTGCTGAGGCAAGATTCCAGTGTCTCTTAGTAGAAGATAAAAAGTACCAGGAATTAAACAAATAGTGCCACTTTATTGCTCACACTAGCGCTTTCACAAATGCTTCGTCAGGTGTAACTCTAACACAAGAACACGCACCTTATATCCACTTCTAAAGTAGTCACATGATCAAAAACAATTAACATTTAAAGAAATATGATAAAATATAAATACATAATAAAAAAGCATATTGAAAATATTTCAAAAGATGTATCAAAAATACAGCAATTGCATAAAAATACTAATATACAAAATATATATATATGTGTGTGTATCTAAAAACAATCTATCTAAAAAGGGCTCTACTAAGAGACACTGGAATCTTGCCTCAGCAGTCTTTTTGGTGGTGTTTCTTATTATTAGCTGCTATTGGAGTATCTGGTATTTGGTCGTTTACTTCGTATTACCTAAAAAAGGCTCAAAGGGAGTCGATAAAGTTTAATCACTATCCAAAGCCTGCAGGAATTTTGTAGATCATCCTTGGCAAAGCAATATGATCTGTTAATGTTCTCCCATGCTGATAGATACTGGATCTCCCTGGAGTGACACCGGAAACTAAGCCAATTGTTAAAATCAATAATTTTCTGTTCATACTGTAGCATCATCCTAAGTGAAGGTAGAATGTTGCTCAATACAAGGCACATACTTGTCTGTGACACATTCAGGGAGCTATTCATTTATTTATTTATTGACATTTGATTATCAGGAAAGTCCGACTGGGTAGAAGCCCATTTTCAGTGGAGGCCCTGGGAGAAAAGCTCCAAATTATTACAAAACATTTTAAGAACAATAATTTTACAATCTTCAAAAATAAAACAAAAGCACATGCAGTTTAAATACTTATAGCAAATAAGACATAATATAAAAACATTGGTTAAGAATCAATACAAGGTATATGACAATCATTTAACATTTAGAGAACTTTTAGACAGTTTGTAGAGAAATTAAAGGTAAGTTAGTGTAATACAAATAGGAATTACAAGATGAAGTGAAAGAAAAACAGGCTTATGGTATATTTAGAGAGAAAGTCAGAGAAGAGAATTAGATAGCATTAAGGAAGTAAGTAAGGAAGGGAGAGAAAGGAAGTATAAGGAATGAAAAGGTATTTGTTTATATTTAAGGGTATAGGTTATTCTGGCTTTGAGCAAGAACAGAGCCATAATGTCTTTTTCCATACAGTCTAGTGAGGTATGCCTCAGGTCATTTACACCCACATGGGCGATGACAGAATCATATTAGTACCTGTGGTGTAGTGACATGAGTGCATGATATTCTGGATCCTAGCTCCATACAGGCTACTAACCATTATCTTCTGCTTGTCCAACCTGGTGAGTGGAGTATCTGTGTGTTGTATAATAGAATCTCCTATGAAAAGAGTACTGGGTAAAGTGTTTGCTTGACTTATAGGCTTTGATTTTGGGAGATCATTGTATGAAGGCTTGTGTGTGGTGTTAGGTTTTCTTTTTGGTGTGTGCATTACTGATTGCTGAGGATAGGTGCTGTTGTTCAATGGCTTAGGAGGTCTTTGAGGTTTGGGAAGGTTTCTTTTAAGTGCCTTAGCATAAGAATATGTGTGGTGAGCAGTATGTGCGAAGGATGTAGCATGTCTTTTCTGTCTCCAAGGAAGTTATGCACATGCATCTCTCACATACTGTGTTAGTTTCTTTAAGGATTAAAAGATTGCCTGAGTACATGAGACAATTGCTGCATTGTGTCAGAGTGCCCATGTCTATCAAGCTATCCACAGAGACATTAGGAAATAGCATATCCATGTTGTCAAGACCTGAATTAGGACTGGGCTATTTTGATTTAGGAAGTTGGCTTTACAGGGGTCACCTGAGTAGTATCTAGGGTTAAGGCTAAGTGTAAATGTTAGATAGTGCTATGATCTGGAATTAGTGGCTGTTCGATGCACTAACTAGCTGCCCTAAGCTTAACTCCATGCATGCCTTTATGTGCTACAGGTTAAAATCCTAAGTATTAGCTTTATTAGTAAGTTATACAAACTAAGCATTTGCTACCATACGGGGCACTGCTAACTGCCCTACACAGTGAGCAGCTCCACACAAATGTGCCTAATTTATAGCAGGCAGAAACAAAGCTGAACTCTACCTCCTGTGCCCTCTGGCCAATAAACAACTACACCTTGAGCTCCCAGGATTGCTTCTCAACTCATGCAGGCCAAATAAACACCTTCTGCCAGAAGACAGATGATCCTGGAATTTCTTTATGCAAAGGCACAGCAAAGTAGTTCTCAAGTCCAGATTAACACCAAACAACTAAGTCCCTAAAAAGTCCTCTGGATGATGGAACAATCTCACTTTAAGCATCCATGTGTGATTCCCAACTAGGATAGGCCAGACTACCTTTCTGCTGTCAATAGAACTTCAGTCTTCTTAATGCAAAAACATACTTTGGTTAGTCAAATGTGAAAGGCTACCAACTAGCTACAACAAGTAATTGTCACTGTAAGCCACACTGTGTGTTTCCCACTCAGACAGGCCAGACTACCTTGCTACTCTCACTAGAATCACAGTCTTCTTAACATAGAAACACACTTTAGATAGTCAAAAGTGAAAAGGCTCCAGAAACAACACTAACAAGCTAAAAATAATTACAAGGTAGTTCAAAGGCAGACAAGCCAGCAATGAGGAACACACACAGATGTGCACACACATGCATACACGTACACACACACACACACACACACACACACACACACACACACACACACACACACACAAACACACACACACACTATAAGGCAAATTTAAAGTGCACTTATAGTCTAAGGAGAGGGCCTTCCCAGTTTCATCTGTCAGCACCCAGTAAGATGAGCAGAGGAGATAAGACTGGGAGGAACTTCTAGGGCCAAGTATACTGAAGATGAGACTGGGTGAAGCTTCCAAGGCCAGATATACAGTAGGGGCGGGCAGCTCAAAAGCCTCCAAGTTAAAAAGCACAACAGAAAAATGGTGGGGAACAAATTCATAAGAGAGATAATAAATGACAGCCCACTCAGAAATGATTTAAACACCTAAGCACAACATGGCACAGCACAGAAACTACTTGAAAAGCACTGCAGACTATAAAGCACTGGAGCTATAAAATGCTTTCAATTAATAGCTTTATCTTCAGATGCAGAACAAGCATAATAGGAAACATACAAACATGACCTAAATGGTAAAATAAGTGCAGTATTTTAAAAGTAGTTTAAATGCACTTCCCTGGAAGCAAAATGTAGCTCAAATGCTTTGTTTTCAAGCTTCCAAGCTTCCAGCAGTCCTGAGACTAACCCCCACTAGAGGAAGTAACATCCTTAGCCTGGTTATCACCAACATGGTAGACCGTTGCTCCAAACCTATAGTCAGTTCCTCCCTAGTTAAATCTGACCACAAACTGATCACCATGGAAATCTCCATCTCACCTACATTCCCTGCTAAGATGACTGCCCTGGAAAATGTCTCTAAAGCCAACTTTGGGTTCTTAAAAGCAGAGGTGGCTAACTTCTTGGCACCCATGTCAATGGAAAATAGCTGCATGACTGTGGAATCATACACCAATGCACTGTGCAAGCATGTACACAAATGCATGGACCTTGGCATACGAAATAGAACTAAGACACTCTCCTTCAAAAAAAGGAAGCAAATCTGGTGGTCCCCAGCCATCAATAAACTCTACAACAGAAAGAAGAAACTGTTGCAGAAATAAATGAAGTCACAAGACTAGAAATCCTCCCTTATAAGTCTCAACAAAAAGCTGAGATCCCTTATCAAATCTTCTAAAGCCAGCTATGAAGGCAGAATTGCGGTTGACACAAAAAACAACCACAAAGCCTTCTATAGCTATATCAAAAACCTCAAAGGCAATACCCAGATTCGCTTTAAGTTATTGCACAATGGCACCTCCTATACTGAGCCAACAGATATAGCCAACATACTGGCCAACAGATTCAGTGCCAACTTTACCCCTCTCTCCCCCTCCCAAGGGCCCTATCACAATACCAGATGAAAGTCTGGTACCAACCATTTCTGTGGCACAGATAAACGCTGCATTGTTCAAAGCCAAGAATACAGTGTCCATGGGACCTGATAATATCCCTGTCTCCATCCTACATGAGCTACAAAACGAACTGGCACCACATCTGTGTGCCCTGTTCAATCACAGACTTACCTCAGGCTATGTCCCTAATGAATGGTGCACTGCTACAGTCATCCTGGTCCATAAAGGGGAGCAACTACAGACCCTGGGAATTATCGCTCCATTAGCCTGACAAGCCTGGTATGCAAAGCTATGGAGTGTATCATCATGGACCTGCTTAACAAAGATATAAGCAATCTTCAAACCCTTGATCCTACACAGTTTGGCTTTGTCAAGGGGAGATCCTGCCTGCTCAACATGGTTGACTTCTTCGAGGCAGTCACCAAGGCTGTGGATGAGGGTAAGGCAGTACATACAGCCTAACTTGACATGGAAAGGCCTTTGATATCATTCCCCACTCAGTTATCATTGATAAACTCACCAAACTAGGCATCAATCCTTACATCACTAGGTGGTTTGCAAATTGGCTGACAGACAGGACCCACAGAGTGAAAGTTGCAGATTCCAAGTCAGTCTGTTGATCAGTCACGAGTGGAGTTCCACAGGGCTTGGTCCTCGCTCTCTCCTGTTTGGCATCTACTTCTCAGAAGTCCAGGCCAATACAGAAGGACTCTGGCTGACCAAGTTTGCTGATGACTGCAAGCTAGGAGTCATTATCAACTCTCCAAGTGATGCAGACATTCTACAAAAGGGCCTCTCTGAGACCAATGACTGGTGTCTGAACCATGGCCTGAAGCTTAATGCCAAAAATAGTGTTATCATCCCCTTTAGAAAAAAAATCAGTTCCCATGAATTACTACATTGATGGAAGCCCACTGAACACTGAAGGGGCCATAAGAGATCTGGGCACCCAGGTCGACAGTCACCTTACCTTTGACCACCACATTGCCACTGTGGTCAGAAAGTCCTTCTACATAGCAACTTACAACCAAAGGTTTCGCATCCAGGAAGAAAGAGGTCATCATCCCTAGGCTCTACTCATCCCTCTTTAGACCAATCATCGAATATAACTCCGTGTTTGACATGTACCTGACCAGACACCTGCAACAGCTGGAGAGGCCACAAAAGTACCTCACAAAAAGAAACCTAGGCCTTAAACACATGTTCTGCATGTACAGACTCAAGAAACTTCCGCTGTTCTCGGTCTCTTATCATCTACTTAGAGGTGATCTCTGCTTGCCTTACAAAGCCATGTCTGACCCAGCCCTGCTTGAAATGCTACACCTAAAGAAATCACCCCGCGCCACACTCTCCAGAGATCACAACCTCATTACCACAATTAGCAGAACATGCTAGAGGGACAGATTCATCTCCCAAAGACTGCCCATACTCTGGACTAAGCTTCCCATTTATGTCAAGCAGAGCACCTCACTGGGCCTCTTCAAGAGAAATCTTGATGAGTGGATGGGTAACAAAGTTCACTCCAAGGGTCATTCCATTTGCAGTACTGGATATGGGCACTGTGAACTAACATCAGTTGGCATGGTGCCTGGGCAATTTTTTGGGGGGTAGGCTTGTAAAGGCTCCAGGGCCATTAGCCTAGTACACACCTATGAACCTATGAACCTATGGCTGGCTGGCTGTATAATGTAAAATACTGCAGGGGGAGGGGGTTAATTACCAGAATCTCTAGTTACAGCTCACACAACTGGCCAAACTGGCATTGACTACAACACAGAAGTAGATGAGCATTGCTAATAATCCACTTAAGTGCTCAGTAAAATAACAATAGATACTACTGTTTGAAAAGCAACTAAAACAAGGAATTAGATGAGCAATGCTGATAATATGCATAAGAGCTCAGAGAAATAACAATGGATACTGTAAAACCCAAATGAATTTGTAGCTGTCACTTCAGATTCAGAAGAGAGATAGTAAAACTGCATTAAAATGAGAGCTGACTCGGAAATGCACTTCTGCCTGGAACAAACTTCCTCTCCATATATGCACACTTGACAATACCCACAGTTTTAAAATTGTATTAAAGGAATGCCTGCGTACTTCTTGGATTTGATCCGGTGATGATCCCATCTGAACATCATCCCCCTTGCCTCTCCCTAAACTTCTAAGACCCCATATCCTTTCTACCTTAAGTGCGGAGTAACTCAAATTCCTGATCTTTCCAACTCACCTCTATTTCAGTCTCCTATCTCAGCCTCTCTCCTCTTGTTTCCTGAGTCCTCTTTATTCCTATCAAGTTTAGGACTGACTGCTGACTTCTTTATAACATAAATTATCTGAATCCATGATTTGCATAATTTGTGAAAAATGTTACTATGATTTACTTATATGTCTCTCCATTGTATTATGTAATTGTTAGTTGCTTTGTATAATATCTAAATATGCTGTCCTTTAATTTTTGTTCACTTTATCGCTAACTTTTGCAATGGAGCTTTTCTCTTCAGATCTCTGTTGAAAAAGGGCATTCTGCCCAGTCAGACTAACCCAGTTAACAAATGTCAAATAAATAAATGATTTAAACACCTAGACACAGTAGAGAAAACACTTGAAAAGAACTGCAGACTGTAACACACTGTGACTATAAAATGCTTTCAGTTATGAGCTTTAACTTCATATATAGAACAAATACAACAGGGAACAGACAAAACTGATTTATATTGTAAAATAAGTGGTGTATTTTAAATTTAGTATAATTCTACTTCCCTTGATGCAAAATGTAGTCTAAATACTTTGTTTTCAAGCTCCTAAACTTCCAGCAGTCCCAAGACTTTCCAAGCTGAACAAGAACAGGGTTACAGTCAGCTTTCACGTGGGAGCCAGGATTGCTAATATGTCAAGAGCTCTTAAAATTCTCTGGTCTAGTAAGTATAACTATGACATTTTCATGGTCCATTCTGGAGTGCATGATTTGGCATGAAAATACATGAAAGACATGCAGAAGGAACTGCTGAAATTTGCTATGCACGCTTCTATCAGGGATAAGATTCCTGTCTTGAGTGGTATCCTCCCATCACTGAGAATGGTGCCTAGATTCAATGAAAAGGTAATTGGTTTTTACAGTTGATTAACTAGTTGGTGTGATTCCAGGGGGAGGTCCAGTATATGTCTCTGTGGGATGAGATGACTGACAATCCTACTTGCTTTGCCAATGATGGTCTACAGCTTTCATTCAAGTATTTCCTCATACTGGACAAAGCCTTTGCAACCCTCATTGTGCCTTTTCTAAGCAGAGTTAATCTAATAAACTTCCCGACCTAATCAGCAAATCAGTTCATAAAGCAGTTAACACCAAGGTGGCCCTTCTCAATGCCAGAAATTAAACAAACAAACTGCCCAATCTGGAGACACTTCTGCATCTAGACTGAGCCCTTGTTCGTGTAGTGACTGAGACTTAGTTCAAATGCAGTGAGAGTGCCCCTTGAACTTGGGATCAGTTCCTATGATGTCATCAAGCTCACTGGTAATGGCAGAAGTACCTCAATTTAGATCAGGGTGTTTTAATCCCTTCAAAAGTGATACCTGAGAACCCTCCCTGTGAGCTCACTGTACTCCAGCTTACCGTAGGTAAGTTGGACTTTCACCTTATCAATTATTACTTGTCTCCCTCCATGGCCACACATGATCATGATAAGCTCCATGCATTCCTAGAAAACTTCCCTGTTAGAGATGGATCTCTATTTGGTGACTACATTCACCTCTCCATACACTGTTGTACTTATACTGATAATGCTGGTCCTGCACATGTTTTTTAGACTTGATGAATGAGAATTCCATGGTAAAATATTGTGTGTAACCCCACCATAGACAGTAATATCCTGTACCTAGTTTTTACAAACTCAGCTATGGCTTGCTCATTGCCAGTGGTTGATCTCCCATTTGTTAATTCTGATCAGCAACTGGTTACTTTTACCCTCAGAATATCCTCTCCCTTGGCTGCCAACACCTCCATTTTTAGAGACTTCAAAAAAGATATCCTTTTAGAATTAAACAATAGAATTGTAAAATTCTCCTCTTCTAGCCCCAGAATGAAATTGGGATTTGCAGCCACCTATAGCAAGGATCTTTATTCTCATTTAGATAAATGCTTTGATATGGCTGCCTCCACAAGAACCAGATAGAGAGGGAAATTCAGGAACAAACTGCCCTGGTGGTCAATAAATATAATTATCCTTTGCAACAAAAGGAAGAAACTGCTTAGACTATCTTTTAAGTCCAGAACCTCTCATCCCAATGACAATATAAGACATCTTACCAAGAAACACAGCTATTAAGTGCAGCAAAACCTCACGTGAACATAGGCTAGCTTCTGAGGCTATGAATAATTATAAGGCCTGCTTCAGTTATGTTAAAAATGTAAGGAATAATTTACATCACTGCTCAAAAGTTATCTGTAATGGCACATCCTATTCAAGTCGGGTGTACATCATATGAGCGAATAGGAAAACCGCGAACACTCACAATCTTGAAAGTACCGGACCTCAAACTTATTATTGTGGGGGGCTATGCCCCCCACCCCCTGCTAAATATATATTCCAACTCCGAGATTGCACTACAGTGAGGAAAGGGCAAATATTCTATTATACCATGATCCCTCCAAAACGTGCACGCTGATTGGCCAGCGTGCCCGTTGTAAATCGAGTTATACTAATGGAAAAAGGTCCGGTCGCCCGGACTTTTTTCCATTAGTATAACTCTTTTAAACACTGTCTCGCTATGTTAAATGGGTTTAACATAGCGAGACAGCTTTAAAATAAGCAACGGAGATCTCCGTTGCTTATTTTAAAGCTGTCTCGCTATGTTAAACCCATTTAACATAGCGAGACAGGGTTTTAAAAAGCAATGGAGAAAGCAAGATCTCCGTTGCTTTTTAGTCTCGCTATGTTAAATGAGTTTAACATAGCGAGACAGTTTAAAATAAGCAACGGAGATGTCCGTTGCTTATTTTAAAACTGTCTCGCTATGTTAAACTCATTTAACATAGCGAAACACTAAAAAAAAGCAACGGAGATCTTGCTTTCTCCATTGCTTTTGCTCACAGCTCTGATGTACTGCGCAGCCGCGCAGTACATCAGAACTGCCGGGATGCCAGACATCTGCGGAAGGACAGTAAACAGGCATTATACTATGCCATTATTTAAGAAAAGTAATAGTTTCTTTTCTTAAATAATGTCATGGTATAATAGCAATAACCCACTTCTGGGTGTGGGTAATGCTAAAATTACCCACGGTTGGCCTTGTTTGGTCCCTCGGGCTTCGCCCTTGGGACCAAACCACGCCAACCATGGGTAAATTTAGCATTACCCACACCCAGGCGTGGGTTATTGCTATATTCTTCACTGTACTGCAATCTCAGAAAAAGCACTTCGAGGTCCGGTACTTTCGAGATTATGAGCTTTCGTGTTTTTTCCTATTCCCTTATATGATATAGACCCTTCAAGTCATAATGATATCACTAGTATGATGGCTAACACATTTGCTGCAAACTTCTCCCCAAAACAATCATTCTCACCCCAAACATGCCTGAGTAACTCTCCCACTGTCTCTAATATTCTTAAAGTGCTTTCCAAGACCAACGGTACTTCTGCAGTGGGTTTCAACAACATGTGGCTGTCTCACAATTAGTTGAAAGCAGGCTCTTGCTGATTCCTTCCATAAGTTGTAAAACCTAAGCCTTGTTAGAGGCTATGTTCCCAAATAATGCACCCCTCAATAAGGATGTCCGCACCACTGACCCAAGCAACTACTGATCCATTAGCCTTATTAGTCTTGTTTGCAAAGCCATGGAATGGATAATGACTCACCTCATAAACCATGGCATTGAAAATTTAATAAGGCTTGACCCACAACAATTTAGATTTGTTAAGGACAAGTTATGCTTCCGCAGTCTTGTGAACTTCTTTGAAAAGGTCACACAGGCTATGACCAATCGTCACACAAGTCACACTCCTTATCTGCATCTAACAAAAGCATTTGACACTATTCCACATTACAGGATTATAACAAAGCCAAATTCATGTGATTTCCATTTCCTCACCCATTTTAGCAAGTTTTTATTTCTCCAGTGACACTGCCCTCTGCATTGCTGCTATGTTCCACAAACTTTTTCATATGAGTGTTAGTTTGAAACTTTCACAAAGAATGGGTTTAACTTTTAGCTAATCAACACATTCAGTGTCTTTCATTTTATTTAAAGCATGCATTAACTTAACTGAGAGCAGAGGAGTTGAAAAGCTCACTCATTGCCCGTGGTCTATTTGGTGACAATTACATACACATTCAAATCACCAAATAAACCTATCAAAGGGACCAACCTTTTTATACTCTGAAATCTGTCTAGTACTGATATTGACATGCTGTTCACCTCATTTGTAGAAGACTCTCCTTCTTCTCACTTCTTTTCCCTTCTGCATCTTGCTTTTACCCCCTTGTACCTCAAACTGTTTCATTCACTCATTGCTTTAATCTCCAAGTGGGTCATTACCAGCTCTAGCATCCTTCATTCCTGCTGCATTTTGGGACCATCTGGTGATGCGACGTGTTAGCTCCCTTTGGCATGTTCTGAAGTGAAAGCTGCTGCCGGTCTGTTTACAGAATCAATGTGGTGTAGATGTACCTGTTGCAACTGTCATCTCATTCTTGTTCAGATCAACATGCAGGATTTCCTTTGATTTTGCATTCATAATTATTCCACTGACATAATCTTATATTTTTCCAGAGTCATGGTTGCCTGATTCCTAACCTGCTTTGTCTAAAATGTCTGCTGTGCAATAGATACACTGCAGATGCTGTTGCCTTGTGAAAGGAGGAGTACACACAACCTTTGATGGAATAAAAACAATTTTATAGATTATGTACATCCAATTTACAAAATCCTACTGCTGCATTCCATGCATGTCAGGGATGGCCTTTGGAACATATGGCAAATGTGCACTTTTGCCTTGGGCTATTACCAATACCACCCACACCCAGATCTGACAAATACATTTCATACAATATTACTAAAGTAGTTAGGGCTATTGCTTTCCAGGATTCCACCCAGTTTACTCCCAACTCAGTGCCTGCCAAATTCATCCTACTAAACTAAAACCAAAGTAACCAAATCTTGATTTATACTATTAGACACACACACACACACACACACACACACACACACACACACACACACACACACACACACACACACACACACACACACACACACATTAGTTCCTGGACACACACACACACATATTAGTTCCTGGAGTCATTAATAATAGCTTTTCAATACTATCACCTTTTCCATCTCTAGTGGTAATACACTGCCATTAGTTAGGCCAGTGCAGAAGTCCAAGTTCACAGTTCCTGAACTCTGTTAGAGTAAGCCAACTTCATCATATTTGTTTGTGCTACACCTGTCATAAAATGATCTTTCTTCATATGATAGCTACCAGAAGGTTTTCACCAGTTCTGTGCAATTATCATTATACTCTTTAATAATCAGCAAGCTGCAGGTTTTTATTGTTGAATGATAAAATACCTGAAATTATGCAAATCATGCTTTTAATTAAATATACAGAAAACATGTACACTTGTACAAATTAATTCCAATCAAAGTTATTGAACCTTCATTAAAATATGAATTATCCTCTTGCTGTGCCATTCCATATCTTCTAACAAGAAAAAGATTAGAGGAAGTATTGCATACCTGAAAATGTATTCAATAGCTGAAGAATGCAAGCAAACTCTACAAACATGAGCTCACTATGTCTGTAGGAAGCAGGCTGTCACACACACTTTTATTCCCCATACAAACATTTATTCACTGCATCAGCACACCAACATGCGAGAAGTTAACCAATGCATGTTTTTTACCATCAAGTGACACATTACTTGCTAAAAATTTACAGAAGTGTTCTGGTATCAATCCAGATTGGCAGATATTAATGTAAAACTGAATCCTAGTATGCATCCAGCCTATCTGCATTTGGCCTAATTTCTCCAACTCTTTCACTTTTCTCCAGGTCACAGTCTGAGATCTGTGTCCTTAGATTGCCAGACACAGAAAACCCCAACACTTTTAAAGTGAATTGCTTCTATAACAGAGTAATAGCTTTTGTCTAATGTTTGTGTGTGTTCGTGTGCATGTGTGTCCGTGTGCATGTGGTTGTGTGCATATGTGTATGAGTACATGTGTATGTATTTGTGTGTGTGTGTGTGTGCATGTGCGCGTGCACACGTGTGTGTGTGTGTGTGTGTGTGTGTGTGTGTGTGTGTGTGTGTGTGTATGTGTGTGTGTGTGTGTGTGTGTGTGTGTGCACGTGTGTGGGTGTGTGTTTTATTTTCAGGATCTATGCTACATCTGTACTAAAAAACAATTATCTTGACTTTGTTCTGTACACATTTTCACATGACCATTCAGGATTGGGTCAGTTATGTAGCAAATAAGTAAACAAAGAAATGTCTGACTAACCTGAGGAAGATCAGGTTTTATGGAACATTGGAATAAGGCAGCAACAATAGAAAAACACAGTGCTTTAAAACAAAGGGGAAAGTATCCAAACCTTTCAGACTGGGTAGGTGATGTAGATGGGGTAGAATGCAATGTGAAAAGCAATTGTCAGCAGGATTCTTTTTCATTCCTCATTACTACATTAAATGAACACAAACAATTGGATTTTAAGGCTTGTAATGACACATTTGCTGATACCAATGTGGTTCATAGTCTTGCAATATAAAAAAAAAAATGTGGTACTCAAACGTTTGTATTTACTCTGTCACAGCTAGTTAGCCTCATCCATAGCACTACATTATATTAGTAGAGGGATGTTATCTGGAATTATGATATACATTGCAAGCAGGAGGATATGTTATTTGGAGTTATGATATTGCTTATATTTTTCAAATTATCTATGTCATACTTAAACATAGAAACAATATGTTCAATTTATTGGTTTATAAACAAAATAAAAGCAAGAAACCTAATATCCATTATTAATTTTAACAAGACTATAGACCTAATGCTTTTGCATATGCAGTTATTTGTTGATTTAAATTTACATTTTTATGGTCTTATTAACTTTTTTATGTTCTTATGCTTTTAAGTAATTCATAGTAATTCACGTTTACTGGGGATTGTTTAGAGATTAGATTTATTTCTCAAAGCAGGTTAAATTAATTCATACACTGTGGTATTTCATTGTAAAGCATGACATTCCCTCACCATAATGGTGAGATAGCCTGTTTTAAGCAGCTGTCATTTCCAGAACAAAGATATGGCTGTTTTCTGCTTCATGCTGCTCTCTCTCTACTTGAGTGGAAGGCACATACTTTGTTTCTGTGAAAATAAGAGAATGAGATTACCTGCAAATCAAATCAGCAGACCGAGTCCTTGTTCTGCTCCGCATCAGAAGAAATAAGAGAGTAAGTCTTCCTTCTAGCACAGTAACAAGGTATGATCTATTTTTTTTTCAGGTAGGAGAAATGCTTACTCTTTACTTTGGTAACTAAAGATCTGACTTTGTACATCTCTATTTAATCTGGGTGCTTTGTTTTTGCTCGGTTCTTGCATTTGTACCTCTCTGTTTGATACAAGGTACTTTCTTTTCCCTTTTCTTCACTCATTGTTTAAAGATTCGGCTTATTACGTGGCTGTAGTTTGTCGCTTACTGCTTTTTCCCTCAAAAGTGTATCCTCAACATACAGCTTATTAAGTCTCTGATTTCACAGTAATGAAAAAATGTATAATGTGTGAATTGAAAAATTAAAATCAATTTGGAATGTATTAAATGCTTTTTCTAACATATTCATTCATTCCTTCCAATTCATATCATTTTAGTTTTGTATTTACTGAAATGACGTGGCAACTTTCCATCAGAAGAATATGTCTATAAATGCATAATTTATTAGTAACTATGTGTACAAGTAACTTTTTTTCTGAAAAATACCTAATAGACTTTTATGGGTCTAAACACCATCCAAAATTAGTTTCTCTACTTTATGACTCTCAAGAACCAGGGCAGGATCCAACTTCCCTAAGACCATAAATTGAAGTCAGCTACTATTCAGGGTATGACTGGAAATAGCACAATATATAATAACCTGTCAATATTGCTGCATTTTCTCTAGCTGTCTGTCTGCCTATCTCCATCTCACGCAGTCTTATGCCTATATAAATATATAGACTGAAACACACGCATACACACACTCACACACACACACACACACACACACACACACGCAAATCATTATGCCGTTATAGTTTATAACTTAAACGACGATTGTGTGTTGACTTTTGTGGTAACTTTTGTCAGTGGTGAAAGTGGTCAAATAATGCTACAACAGAACATCACTGGTTGACTGTACTATAATTCAGGAGTTTTGCACCCATGGAATTAGTTTAAGTTCCAGGGTGTGGGAGACAAAGCCTCCCTACATAAAAGCAAAGTTTTTCATAGTTTTTGGTGATTCTAAATGTAACATGTTTCACATTTGTTTACATATGCAATCACTTCTTTTAGATTTTTTTTGTTTAGATCAATGTAGTCACCAATGAGCTTTTTTGATGTTTGCCACTGATCAAAATTAATTGGTGATTATTAAAAATAGACTCATATATACATATGATATATGTGTATGTGGCTGTATATGTTTGTGTGTGTGTGTGTGTGTGTGTGTGTGTGTGTGTGTGTGTGTGTGTGTGTGTGTGTGTATGTGTGTGTATTATATATATATATATATATATATATATATATATATATATATATATATATTTACACATATACATACATCTATAATATATATGTGACTCCCTATTGAAATGTCAGTACTTGTAATGCTGAGTGCTGACAAAATGAAAAAAAAAGATCGAAAATGCAGGAGAAGGTGAATCTTGGACATCGCTCTACTCATTTAAACTTGTTTCTTGCAGGAAGGCAATCCCTCCTGCATGCTCTGATGTGGGGGCAAGCTCCCCACCCATAAAATTATATATATACCAACTCTGAGATCACCATATGCAAAGAAAAGGGATATCAACTTTGTAAATGTATGTTCTTATTTATTTATTTTTATCACTTTTGGAAAGGATGACATTGCTTGGAAACTAACTGGATTAAAAATTAAATATCTGTGTCATAAAATAAAATTGGGGGGGGGGTGTCATGCAGCATTTATTCAGGAATGGTTTGTACCAGAATCTGTATGTCAGGAACTAGATTTACAAAGTAGCATAGGATTACCATAAAGTACATATATGCAGATAGCAGAAGTGTGGGGAAAAGAATATGAATGCAGTATTCATGAGAAAGGCATGACTAGCAGGTCAGTGGGACATTTACCTTGCAGTTCTTGAGTGTCTGCAACTAATTTGCAAAATGATTGCAATCAAGGTGTGTTAGTTGACAAAAACAGGTACTTGAAAGTGAAATGTAAGGGAAGTAGTACTTAAATACATAAAAAATACAGCAGATGCAAGTATAAAAATTAATTCTGTGCTTCATAGACTGATCAGCATGGTTATTTGAAAAAAATCTTTTTCTGCCAGGTATGAGAGTATATCTACTAGTGTAACATTACTACTTAGTATTGTTGTGGGCTGAGGTCAGTAATTAAGTGATACACACCCACACAAGTATGGATAGGTGCAGGGCCCAAAAATATCTCAACATATTGTGTTTTTGCTAAGGTCAGAAATGCCACTGCATGAGATAATTGTGCCACTTATACTATGAATGCCTTGGAACTTCAGCAAATACTGCTGAAACTGCAAACAAAATAAGTGCACACGCAGTGAAGGGACACCTCATAGAATATGTACAGCTAGGCAGTGTGGGGACTACACTTAGAATAAGATCACCTATGCAGTGTGGGGAGTGATCATAGAATAAATAAAAGCTACCGCAGAGTGTGGGGGCTGTGCATGGAATAAGTGCAAGCAGATGGTGGGGGGACTAAATATAGAATAAGTTCACTCAGATGGTATGGGGACTGCACATAGAATTAGTACACCCAGATGGTCTTGGGAATACACATAGAATAAATGCAGACAGAGGGACTTGGGACTCCATACAGAATTAATACACCCAGACGGTCTGGGGAATACACACAGAATAAATGTGGAAGGATGGACTTGGGACTGCACACAGAATTAGTACACCCAGATGATCTGGCGAATACACATAGAATAAATGCAGACAGAGGGACTTGGCACTCTATACAGAATTAATACACCCAGACGGTCTGGGGAATACACACAGAATAAATGTAGACAGAGGGACTTGGGACTGCACACAGAATTAGTACACCCAGGCGGTCTGGAAAATGCGCACAGAATAAATGCAGACAGAGAAACTTGATACTGCACACAGAATTAGTACACCCAGATGGTCTGGGGAATAAACATAGAATAAATGCAGACAAAAAGACTTGGGACTACAGACAGAATGATTATACCCAGTCAGTCTTGGGAATACACATAGAATAAATGTAGACAGAGGGACTTGGGACAGGTGATAGAATAAGTACACCTAGATTTTGTGGAGGCAGTACCTAGAATAAATGTGTGGTATAAATAGAACTATACTCCAAGTGTATCAGCATTGCACATGTGAAAAAAAAAACAGAAAAAAGAGAAAGAAAGAAATTAAGCAGATGGGGGGAATGCACATAGAATCAGTATGCTCAGACAATGTTTGAAGACTACATATCAATGCATGCACTAAGACGGTGAGGGATACTGCACAAAGAATAACTGGATCCAGATAAAGTGGAGACTGCATATAAAATAAGTACAGTCAGAAAATGTGTGGGTTTGTACATAGAATACCTGCAGCATATCATATGTGTCTGTACATAGAATAAGTACACCAAGGCCATATGGGATTGCTCATTAAATAAAGGTACCAAGACAGTGTGGAAACTGATCATAGATCATAGAGTAATTCCTCCCTAGTGGTGTGGGGACTGCATAAAGAATAACTACATCCAGGTAGTGTTGGCATGGCACATAAACTATGATTTGATTTGTTGACAGTTTGCAATACTTAGATGAACTCACCTTCTGTCTATACTTATTATGTGTTCATCTCCCATGCTACCTGCTTGCATTTATTCTATATAAAACCCCACACTGTCTTGGAGTACTAATTCTTCAAAGTGCATTTCTCATAACATCTGAATGCACTTATTCAGTTTTCAGTCCCCATACCATCTGTGTACACTCGTTCTGTGTTCAATCCCCATACCATCTGGGTACACTCATTCTGCATTCAGTCCCCACACCATCTGGGTACACTCATTCTTACTTCAATCCCCACACCTTTTGGGTATACTCATTCTGTGTTCAGTCATAGGTTCATAGGTTCATAGGTTCATAGGTTCATACTAGGCTATCTGCCCTAGGGCATTTATAAGCCTAGCCAGAGTGTGTGTGGCTTTCACCACCCCTTAGGATGAGAATACTATACCCATTAGTTTGCTGTGCCTCTGTCCAGCAGTGATACAGAGATGATTCCCGGGGTAAACCTACGATCTCCCATCCACTCGTCAAGATTTCTCTTGAACAGAGTCAGCGAGGGGCTCTGCCTCACATGGACTGGGATTCTGTTCCATAGTGTAGGGAGTCTCTGGGTGATGAATCTGTCCCTCCAGCATGTCCTTTTTATATCCGTGTTGAGGTTTAAGTCTCTTGCTCTCGTGGCTCTGGTGGATTTGGATTTTTTGAGGTGGAGCATGTCCATTAATTCTGGGTTGGACATGGCCTTGTATGTCAGGCACAGATCACCTCTGAGCAGACGGTATGCGACTGAATAGAGCTGGAGTTTCTTCAGTCGGGCATCATATGACATATGTTTGAGCCCCTTTATCCTTTTGGTGAGGAACTTTTGGGGTCTTTCCAACTGCTGCAGGTGTCGGGTAAGGTACATTCGAATGGGGCATTGTACTCAATCATTGGTCTGATAAGTGAAGAGTACAGGGGTACAATGACCTCTCCTGATCTGGATGTGAATCCCTTCATGATCAGGTGGGCAATGTCGAAGGTCTTCCTAACCACTTTGGCAATGTGAGTGTCAAAAGAGAGGTTACTGTCAACTTGGGTCCCCAGGTCCCTGATAACTTCTTCCGTGTTTAATGGATTACCACCTATGTGGTAATTAGGGGTTACCTTGTTTTTCCCAAAGGGTATGACTATACATTTTTTGGCATTTAGCTTAAGGCCATGGCTCTGGCACCAGTTATCCATTTCTATGAGACCTTTCTGGAGGATGTCTGTGTCTGATGGAGTGTCAATTATGGTGCCCAGTTTGCAGTCATCTGCAAATTTTGTCAGCCACAATCCCCTATGTTTGCCTGCACTTCAGAAAAATAAATGCCGAACAAGAGGGGCCCAGGACTGAGCCCTGTGGGACACCGCTCGTGACCGGCTTAGAGTCTGACATGGCACCAGCAACTCTAACCCTGTGTGTTCTGTCTTTGAGCCAGTTTGCAACCCATCTTGTGACATATGGGTTTACATCTAAGCTGGTGAGCTTTTCTATGATGCCCGAGTGGGGTATTGTGTCAAATGCTTTTGCTAGGTCAAGGTAGGCTGTGTGAACTGCCTTACCCTCATCAATGGCCTTAGTGACTGTTTTGAAAAAGTCGACCAAGTTCAAGAGGCAGGATCTGCCCTTGACAAACCCAAATTGGGTAGGATCCAGTGTCTGTAGGTCCCCAATGTCTTTATTTATGAGTTCCATTATGATCCTCTCCATAGCTTTGCAGACAAGGCTCGTCAAGCTTATGGGGCGGTAATTTCCAGGGTCCGTAGAAGCACCGCCTTTGTGGAGTGGGACCACAGTTGCCGCACGCCATTCTTTGGGCACGTATCCTGTAGTAAGGCTAAGATTAAACAGCAGCCTTATGTGTGGGTTTAGTTCCTCATTGAGTTCGTAGCACACAGCCGGGGTCACCATCCGGTCCCATTGCTGCTGTGTTTTTTGCTTTAGTGAGAGCAGCTCTCACCTGGGCATCTGAGATGTTTGGGAGGCTAGACTCTGGTGGGATAGATATTTCTCCTTTTGGTGGGGAGGGAGGAGAAATTTGCACTGAACCTGTCTGCCAGTATGTTGGCAATGTCTGTGGGTTCAGTGATTTTTTTATTATTTTGGACTAATTCTGAGCATATCTGGGAGTTTCCACCCAGGTTTCTAACATAGCTAAAGAAGGCTTTATGATTGTCTTTTGTGTCATTAGCGATTTTTCTCTCAAAGTTGGCCTTGGATGATTTTATGAGTGATCGTAGTTTTTGCTAGTATTGATCAGAGATGCCTTCCCATTTAGGGATTTTGCTCTGTCATGTAGTAGCTTTCTCCTCTTGTTGTAGAGTTTGTTTATGGCTGGAGTCCACCAGACCGGGCGCCTGCCTTTGGTGGAAAAGGTCTTGATTTTATTAGGGATTGCTTGATCCATACATTCTTGGAGGTGCTCGTAGAAGGCATTTGTAAGGGTTTCAGCAGCGTGGGTTGTGGTTTCCACTGGCTCGGGGGCCTTGAAGGATACCACTCCAGTCTTAAGAAGTGTGAAGTTTGCTTTTGAGAAGTTCTTCACTGTGGTCTTTTGCTGGGGTGGGGCGGATGTGGATCTCCAGTGAGATTAATTTATGGTCTGATCTCACCAATGAGGGATATACTTCCGGTGTGGAGCATTTTGTCCCCATGTTTGTGATGATCAGGTCTAGTATATTTTCTCCTCTTGTGGGAATGGTGACTAGTTGTTCCATAGCATTTGAGTTTATGAACTCAAGGAACCTTTGGGCTAGGGTGTTGGGCTTGAGTAATGTTCCCAGTCTATGTTTGGGTAGTTGAAGTCACCCAATATGATGGTGTTTGGAGAGACATTTATACTTTCCAGTGTCTTCAGGAAGGCTGTGTGGGTTTCCTGAGTTTGAGAAGGTGGTCTGTAGCATGTTACAAACTGTAGGGCAGTTTTACCTATGGTTAATTGCACCTGGATGGTCTCCGATGCTTCGTGCGTTGCCACTAACCTGGAGGTGTGGGTATCCTTTATGAATATGGATACTCCCCCTCCTTTTGTAGTTCGGTCCGGATTTTGGGGCGGAACGCATGATATGAGGTATAACCTGATAGTGCTGGGGTGCTCTCAGGAGCCTTGAACCAGGTTTCAGTCACAGCACAAACATCGATGTTCTCCATACTGAGGAGGGCTTCGAGGGCATGCATCTTGAGGTTTAGACTTCTGGCATTGAGCAGTATTACCCTTAGTTTTTCTCCATTTTTGTTTTCTAGGGTGGTAGGTTTATCATTTGAGCCTTGCCTAAAAGGCACTATGGGGGTGGCAAGAGCCTTTGCCAATATCCGGAAGCCCAGGGTGACAGGTGCAAGCCGTCCCTTGAAGCAGCGTGGCTTGTCAAGCATGTCATCCCAGGCAGACAGACATTGGATCCCCTTAGAATGACACCAGTAATTAAGCCAATTATTAAAGCTGATCATTTTGTCTCTGTATTGTGGCATCATTCTTGGTGAGGGTAGGATACTGCTCAGGGTCAGGGTCATACCGGCCTGGGCTACATAATCTGAGAGCTCCTCTATGTCTCTTTTCATGTAGTCCAGAGAGGTACGTCTCAGGTCGTTCACACCGGCATGGACAATGACTGAGTCATACTTGTACTTGCTGTGGAGTGACCTGAGTGCTTGTGTTATGTGGCGGATTCTAGCGCCTGACAGGCAGCTAACTGTGATCTTTTCCTTGTTTAGTCTGGTGAGTGGGACGTCAGTGTGTCTGACTATGGAGTCACCTATAACAAGTGTGTCTGGCATTGTGTTTGGCCTTAAGGGCTGTGACTGTTTAGCACACTGACTTTGAGAACTATGTGTTGCATGTCTTATGTCTTGAGGTGGCAGTTGCTTGGGTGTCTGCTTTGGAGGCCTCTGTAGTTTTGGTAGATTTTTGATCAGTGCCTCCGAGTATGTCTTTGTGTGTTTATGTGTTTGTTTTGCAGTTGTGATAGTTCTATGTGAAACTGGGTTTGTGGTGTGCGTGGTTTCCTTCTCCTCCTGTCTGGTCTTGCCAGTCCTGAGTTGAGAGAGCTCAGCCTCCAGTTTGGCTATATAGTTGCATCTCTCACATGTATTTGTGTTTTGTGGGAGAAGGAGTGGGAAGGAGTCCCCATACCATCTGGGTACACGCATTCTGCATTCAGTCCCAACACCATCTGGGTGCACTCATTCTGTGTTCAGTCCCCATACCATCTGGGTACACTCATTCTGTGTTCAATCCCCATACCATCTGGGTACAGTTATTCTGTGTTCAGTCCCCATATCATCTAGGTACACTCATTCAGTGTTCCCTGTACCATCTGGGTACACTCATTCTGCATTCAGTCCCAACACCATCTGGGTACACTCATTCTGTGTTCAGTTTCCATACCATCTGGGTAAACTCATTCTGTGTTCAATCCCCATACCATCTGGTTGCCTTCATTCTGTGTTCTGTCCCCATACCATATGAGTAGACTCATTTTGTGTTCAGTCCCCATAACATCTGGGTATCTTCATTCTGTGTTCAGTCCCCACAACATCTGGGTATACTCATTCTATGCTCAGTCCTCCTACCTTTTGGGTAACATTATTCTGTGTTCAATCCCCATTCCATCTGGGTGCACTCATTTTGTGTTCAGTGCCCATACTATCTGGGTACACTCACTCTACATGCAGTCTATACACTATATGGGCACATGTTTTCTTGGATAATTCCCAAATTGTTTATGGACATTTCAATAAAACACTTTCTTCACTTATTTGTTGACCTATATAAACGCATCTGTAATCCTACACCCAAGACCACATCTCTAAAGCCACAGCCTATGCTTATGACTTCTACTCTCACTTAAAAAGCTGTATCAATAAAGCAAACATATTCCACACTACAAATAATGGGACATTTAAATGCAAATCTCAGTGGTGAAGTACATCTACAAATTAGCTATGTAACAATGCTATATACTGAGATTTGGTCTATATCAGATTGTCAAAACCATGAAATGTTGGATATCTCTGTATCAACCACTATTTGTCAAACTCTGATTCCGCTGAATGCTCGTTTCCAAGACCTGCTTCCCATGGTAAGTAACCAATGGGGCATCATGGGGAATTTGACCTTTTCCCAGCTGTAGTGCAATCTTGGAATTAGTATATTTTGTTAGGGGCATGTTTAGTGCACAACCCCACACTTAGGAGGATGGGTTTTACATTTTGCTGTTTTATTGTAGTTAGTATGTTGGGCAATGTATTAATTACAGTGGGAAAGATTTTCACTGTAGCGATCATTCGACAGATTCACGTTTGACAAATAGTGGTCAATGAAGAGGTATTCAACCTTTTGTGGTTTTGATAATGTAATATATAGACCCCTGAGATCACCTGATGGTGTGAGGAATATACATAGAGAAAGTACAAGCAGAAAGTGTGGGACTGCATATAAAACCTCTGCACCCTGATGGTGTTGGGACTACATATACAGCAAGTACACACAGAGAGTGTGGGGACTGCATATAAAATCAGTGCATCCTGTTGGTGTGGGGACTACATATACAGTAAGTGCACCCAGAGAGTGTGGGGACTGTATATAAAATCAGTGCATCCTGTTGGTGTGGGGACTACATATATAGTTAGTACATCCAGATAGTGTGGGGACTGTATATAAAATCAATGAATCCTGATGTTGTGGGGACTACCTATACAGTAAGTACACCCAGAGTGTGTGGGGACAGCTTACAAAATCTGTAGACCCTGATGGTGAGCAGACTACATGTACAGCAAGTACACACATAGAGTGTGGAGACTGTATATAAAATCGATGCTCCCTGATACTGTGGGGACTACATATACAGCAAGAACACAAAGAAACTGTTGGGACTGTATATAAAATCAGTGCACCCTAATAATGTGGGGACTAACTATACAGTAATTACACCCAGAGACTGTGGGGACTGATTATAAGATCTGTGCACCATGATGGTGAGGGGACTACATATACAGTAAATATACCTAGACAGTGTGGAGACTGTATATAAAATCAGTGCATCCTGATGGTATAGGGACTACCTATGCAGTAAATACATCCAGAGAGTGTGGGAACTGTATATAAATCAGTGCACCCTGATGATGTGCAGGCTACCTAAACAGTAAGTACACCCTAAGAGTTGGAGACTGCTTATAAAATCCATCCACCCTGATGGTGTGGGGACTACATATACAGTTCATACACCCAGAGAGTGTGAGGACTGCATAATAAATCAGTGCACCCTGATGGTGTGGGACCTACATATACAGTAAGTGCACCCAGAGAGTGTGAGGACTGCATATAAAATAAGTGTACTTTGATGGTGTGGGGACTACATATACAGTTAGTACACCCAGAGAGTGTGGGACTGTATATAAAATCAGTGCACCCTGATAGTGTGAGGACTACATGTCTAGTAAGTACACCAAGAGAATGTGGAGACTGCAAATAAAATCAGTTCATCCTGATGCTGTGTGGACTACATATACAGTAAGCATACCCAGAGAGTGTGGGGACTGTATATAAGATCAGTGCACCCTGATGGTGTGGGGACTACATATACAGTTAGTACACGCAGAGAGTGTGGGGACTGCATATAAAATCCATGCACCCTGATTATGGGGGGACAACGTATACAGTAAATACACCCAGAGAGTGTGGGACTATATATAAAATCAGTGCACCCTGATAATGTGAGGACTACATATATAGTAAGTACACTCAGAGAGTGTGGAGACTGCAAATAAAATCAGTCTATCCTGATGCTGTGGGGTCTACATATACAGTAAGTACACCCAGAGACTGTGGGGTTTGCATATAAAATCAGTGCAGCCTGATGGTGTGGGGACAACATTTACAGTAAGTACACCAAGAAATTGTGGGACTGCATATAAAATCAGTGCACTCTGATGGTTTGGGGACTACATATACAGGTTGTACACCCAGAGAGTCTAGGAACTGCATATAAAATCAGTGCACCCTGATGGTGTGAGGTCAACATATACATTAAGTACACCCAGAGAGTGTAGGGACTGCATTTAAAATCAGTGCACCCTGATGGTATGGCGACTACGTATACAGTAAGTACACCCAGAGAGTGTGGGGACTATATATAAAATCAGTGCACTCTGATGGTGTGGGGACTATATATACAGTAAGTAGACCCAAAGAGTGTGGGGACTGCATATAAAATCAGTGCATCCCGATAGTGTGGGGACTACTTATACAGTAAGTACACCCAGAGAGTGTGGGGACTGCATATAACATCAGTGCACCCTCATGATGTGGGGACTGCATATACTGGAAGTACACCAAGACAGTGTGGGGACTGCATATAAAATCCATTCATTCAGATGGTGTAGGGACTACATATACAATATGTACACCAAGAGAGGGTGGGTCTGCATATAAACTCAGTGCACCCTAATGGTGTGGGAACTGCATATACAGAAAGTACACTGAGAAAGTCTGGAGACTGCTCAAAAAATCAGTGCACCCTGATAGTGTGGGGACTACATATACAATACGTACACCCAGAGAGCGTGGGACTGCATATAAAATCAGTGCACCCTGATGGTGTGGGGACTACATATCCAGTTAGTACACCCAGAGAGTGCAGGTATGGCTTAGAAAATTAGTATACCCTGATGGTGTGGGGACTGCATATACAGTAAGTACACGCAGAGAATGTGGAGACTGCTCATAAAATCAGTGCACCCTGACAGTGTGAAGACTACATATATAGTATGTACACCCAGAGAATGTGGAGACTGCAAATAAAGTCAGTCCATCCTGATGCTGTGGGGACTACATATATAGAAAGTGCACCCAAAGAGTGTGGAGACTGCATATAAAATCTATGCACCCTGATGGTGTGAGGACTACATATACAGTAAATACACCCAGAGATTTGTGGACTGTATATAAAATCCATTCACCCTGATGGTGTTGGTTCTACATGTACAGTAAGTGCACTCAGAGACTGTGTGGATATCATATAATATCAGTTCACCCTGATGATGTGGGAACTACATATACATTGAGTACACCCAGTTAGTGTGGGGACTGCTTATAAAATGAATGCACCCTGTTGGTGTGTGGGCTACATATACAGTAAGTACACACAGAGAGTGTGGGGATTGTATAAAAAAATCAGTGCATCCTGATGGTGTAGGGACTGCGTATGCAGTAAGTTCACCCAGAGACTGTAGAGACTATATAAAATCAGTGCACCCTGATGATGTGGGGACCACTTATACAGTAAGTACAACCACATAGTGTGGGGATTGTATATAAAATCATTGCACCCTGATTGTGTGGGGCCAACATATACAGTAAGTACACCCAGAGGGTGTGGAGACTGTATTTAAAATGAGTGCATCCTGATGGTGTGGGGACTACATATACAGTAAATACACTCAGAGAGTGTGGAGACTGTGTACAAAATCAGGACATCCTGATGGTGTGGGGTCTACATATACAGCAGATACGCCCAGTCAGTGTGTGGACTGTATATAAAATCAGTGTACCTGATGGTATGGTGAATACCTATCCAGTAAGTACACCCAGAGAGTTGGGGACTGCTTATAAAATCCATGCACACTGGTGGTGTGGGGACTACGTATACAGTAGGTACACCCAGAGAGTGTAAGGACTGCATATAAAATCAGTGTACCCTGATGGGGTGGAGACTCTGCACATACAGTTAGTACACTCAGAGAGTGTGGGGACTGCATAAAACGTCAGTGCACCCTGATGGTGTGGGGACTACATATACAGTAAGTATACATAGAGACTGTGGGGACTGCATATACAATCCGCGTAACCTTATGGTGTTGGGACTACATATCCAGTAAGTACACCCAGATTGTGTGGAGGCTGCTTGTAAAATTAGTGCATCCTGGTGGTGTGTGGATTTCATATACAGTATATACACCCAGAGAGTGTGCTGACTTTTCATAAAATCAGTGCACCATGATAGTGTGGAGACTACATATACAATAGTCTGTGGGGAATGTATATAAAATCAGTGCAACCTGATGGTGTAGGGACTACATATACAGTAAGTACACCCAGAGAGTATGGGCATTGTATATAAAATCAATCCATCCCAATGGTTTGGAGACTACGTGTACAGTAAGAATACCAAGCGAGTGAGGGGACTGTATATAAAATCAGTGCACCCTGATGGTATGGGGATGACTTATACAGTAAGTACACCCAGAGAGTGTGGGGACTGCATATAACATCAGTGCACCCTCATGGTGTGGGGACTGCATATACTGGAAGTACACCCAGACAGTGTGGGGACTGCATATAAAATCCATGCATCCAGATGGTGTAGGGACTACATATACAGTATGTACACCAAGAGAGGGTGGAGACTGCATATAAACTCAGTGCACCCTAATGGTGTGGGAACTGCATGTACAGAAAGTACACTGAGGGAGTCTGGAGACTGCTCAAAAAATCAGTGCACCCTGATAGTGGGGGGACTACATATACAATACGTATACCCAGAGAGTGTGGGACTGCATATAAAATCAGTGCACCCTGATGGTGTGGGGACTACATATCCAGTAAGTACACCCAGAGAGTGCAGGGACGGCTTAGAAAATTAGTATACCCTGATGGTGTGGGGACTGCATATACAGTAAGTACACGCAGAGAATGTGGAGACTGCTCATAAAATCAGTGCATCCTGACAGTGTGAAGACTACATATATAGTATGTACACCCAGACAATGTGGAGACTGCAAATAAAGTCAGTCCATCCTGATGCTGTGGGGACTACATATATAGAAAGTGCACCCAGAGAGTGTGGAGACTGCATATAAAATCTATGCACCCTGATGGTGTGAGGACTACATATACAGTAAATACACCCAGAGATTTGTGGACTGTATATAAAATCCTTTCACCCTGATGGTGTTGGTTCTACATGTACAGTAAGTACACTCAGAGACTGTCTGGATATCATATAATATCAGTTCACCCTGATGATGTGGGAACTACATATACACTTGAGTACACCCAGTTAGTGTGTGGACTGCTTATAAAATGAATGCACCCTGTTGGTGTGTGGGCTACATATACAGTAAGTACACACAGAGTGTGTGGGGATTGTATAAAAAAATCAATGCATCCTGATGGTGTAGGGACTGTGTATGCAGTAAGTTCACCCAGAGACTGTAGAGACTATATAAAATCAGTGCACCCTGATGGTGTGGGGACCACTTATACAGTACGTACAACCACATAATGTGGAGATTGTATATAAAATCAATGCACCCTGATAGTGTGGGGCCAACATATACAGTAAGTACACCCAGAGGGTGTGGAGACTGTATTTAAAATGAGTGCATCCTGATGGTGTGGGGACTACATATACAGTAAATACACTCAGAGAGTGTGGAGACTGTGTACAAAATCAGGACATCCTGATGGTGTGGGGTCTACATATACAGCAGATACACCCAGTCAGTGTGTGGACTGTATATAAAATCAGTGTGCCTGATGGTGTGGGGAATACCTATCCAGTAAGTACACCCAGAGAGTTGGGGACTGCTTATAAAATCCATGCACACTGGTGGTGTGGGGACTACATATACAGTAGGTACACCCAGAGAGTGTAAGGACTGTATATAAAATCAGTGTACCCTGATGGGGTGGAGACTTTGCACATACAGTTAGTACTCCCAGAGAGTGTGGGGACTGCATAAAAAGTCAGTGCACCCTGATGGTGTGGGGACTACATATACAGTAAGTATACATAGAGACTGTGGGGACTGCATATACAATCCATGCAACCTTATGGTGTTGGGACTACATATCCAGTAAGTACACCCAGATTGTGTGGAGGCTGCTTATAAAATTAGTGCATCCTGGTGGTGTGTGGATTGCATATACAGTATATACACCCAGAGAGTGTGGAGACTGTTCATAAAATCAGTGCACCCTGATAGTGTGGAGACTACATATACAGTAAGTACACCCAGAGATTGTGGGGACTGTATATAAAATCAGTGCAACCTGATGGTGTAGGGACTACATATACAGTAAGTACACCCAGAGAGTATGGGCATTGTATATTAAATCAATCCATCCTAATGGTTTGGAGACTACGTGTACAGTAAGTATAACAAGCGAGTGAGAGGACTGTATATAAAATCAGTGCACGCTGATGGTATGGGGACGACTTATACAGTAAGTACACCCAGAGAGTGTGGGGACTGCTTATAAAATCCATGCACCCTGATGGTTTGGGGACTACATATACAGTAACTACACCCAGAGAGTGTGCAGACTGTATCTAAAATCAGTGCACGCTGATAGTGTGGGGACTACCTATATAGTAAGAACAGCCAGAGGTTGTGGTGACTGCTTATAAAATCTATGCACCTTGATTGTGTGGGGACTAAATATACATTACGTACACCCAGAGAGTGTGGTGACTGTATATAAAATCAATGCACCCTGATACTGTGAGGACTGCATATATAGTAAGTACACCCAGAGCGTGTGGAGACTGTATATAAAATCAGTACATCCTGATGGTGTGGGGACTACATATACAGTAAGTACACCCAGAGATTGTGGAGACTGTATATAAAATCATCGCATCCTGATGGTGCGGGGTCTACATATACAGAAGGTACACCCAGACAGTGTGCGGACTATATACAAAATCAGTGCACCCTTATGGTTTGGGGACTACCTATCCAGTAAGTACACCCAGCGAGCTGGGAACTGCTTATAAAATCCATGCACCCTGATGGTGTGTGGAATACATATACAGTAGGTACACCGAGAGAGTGTAGGGACTGCTTATAAAATCAGTGTACCCTGATGGGTTAGACACTCTGCATATACAGTAAGTACACCCAGAGAATGAAGGGACTGCATGTAAAATAAGTGCATCCTGATGGTGTGTGAACTACATATACAGTAAATACACCCAGAGAGTGTTGTGGGGACTGCTTATAAAATCAATGGACCCTGATGCTGCAGGGACAACATATACAGTATGTACACCCAGAGAGTGTGGGGACTGCATATACAATCAGTGCACCCTGATGGTATGGGGACTGCATATACAGTAAGTACACCCAGACAGTGTGGAGACTACCTATAAAATCAGTGCACCCTGATGGTGTGGAGAGTGCATATACAGTAAGTACACCCAGAGAGTCCAGGGACTGTATATAAAATCAGTGCACCCTGATGGAGTGGGGACTACATATACAGTTAGTACACCCAGAGAATGTGAGACTGCATATAAAATCCATGCACCCTGATGGTGTGAGGACTACATATACAGTAAATACACCCAGAGAGTGTGTGGCCTTTCCTATAAAATCATTGCACCCTGATGGTGGTATGGAATACATATACAGTAAGTACACCCAAAGAGTGTGGGGACTGTATATAAAATCAGTGCTCCCTGATGGTGTATGGACTACCTATCCAGTAAGTTCACCCAGAGAGCTGGGGACTGCTTATAAACTCCATTCACGCTGATGGTGTGGGGAATACATGTACAGTAGGTACTCTCAGAGAGTATAGGGACTGCATATAAAATCAGTGCACCCTGATGGTTTGGGGACTACATATACTGTAAGTACACTTTGAGCGAGTGGGGACTGCTTATAAAATCAGTGTACCATGATGGGGTGGAGACTCTGAATATACAGTAAGTACACCCAGAGAGTGTGGGGACTGCATATAAAATCAGTGCACCCCAATGGTGTGCAGAATGCATACACAGTAAATACATCCAGACAGTGTTGTGGGGACTGCTTATAAAATCAGTGCACCCTGATGCTGCGGAGACTACATATACAGTATGTACACACAGAGTGTGTGGTGGGGACTGCATATAAAATCAGTGCACCCTGATGGTGTGGAGACTGCATATACAGTAAGTCCACCCAGAGAGTGTGGGGAATGTATGTAAAAATCAGTGCACCCTGATGGTGTGGGGGCTACATATATAGTAAGTACACCCAGAGAATGTGGAGACTGTATATAAAATCAGTGCACCCTGATCGAGTGGGGACTACATATGCAGTTAGTACACCCAGAGAGTGTGGGAACTGTATATAAAATCAGTGCACCCTGATGGTGTGGGGACTACATATACAGTTATTACACAAAGAGAGTTTCAGGATTGCATATAAAATTAGTGCACACTGATGGATTGGGGACTACATATATAATAAGTGCCCTCAGAGAGTATGCAGACATCAGTGTACCCTGATGGTGTGGGGACTTCATACACAGTAAGTACATCCAGAGAGTGTGGGGACTGCTTATAAAATCAATGCACCCTATTGTTGTGGGGACTACATATACAGTAAGTCCACCCAGTGAATGTGTGGACTGCATATAAAATCAGTGCGCCCTGATGGTATGGGGACTACATATTCAGTTAGTACACCCACAGAGTGTGGGGACTATATATAAAATCCATGCATCCTGCTGGCTTGGAGACTGCATATACAGTAAATATTCCCCAAGAGTGTGGGACTGATTACAAAATCTGTGCACCCTGATGGTATGGGGACTACACATACAGTAAGTACACCCAGTGTTTATGGGAACTGTATATAAAATCATTGCACTTTGATGGTATGGGGACTACATATACAGTAAATACACCCAGAGAGTGTTGCGGGGACTGCATATAAAAATTAATGCACCCTGATGCTGCATGGACTACATATACAGTATGTACACCCTGCAGGTTTGTAGACTTTATATAGAATCAGTGCATCCTGATGGTATGGGGACTGCATATACTGTAAGTACGCCTAGACAGTGTGAGGGCTGCATATAAAATCAATGCACCCTGATGGTGTGGAGACTGCATATACAATAATACAACCAGGGAGTGCGGGGACTGTATACAAAATCAGAGCACCCTGATAGTGTGGGGACTACATATATAGTAAGTACACCCAGAGAATGTGGGGACTGTATATAAAATCAGTCCAACCTGATGGTATGGGGACTACATATCCAGTAAGTACACCCAGAGAGTGTGGGGACTGCATACAAAATCAGTGCATCCTGATGATGTTGGGACTGCATATATAGTAAGTACACCCAGAGAGTGTGGGGACTGCTTATAAAATTAGTGCATCCTGATGGTGTGGGAATTACATATATGGTAAGTACACCCAGAGGGTGTGGAGGCTGTATATAAAATCAGTGCACCGTGATGGTGTGGAGACTTTATCCAGAATGTGTGTTAATGATGAGGCTGCTTCTGCTTGAGAGGACAACAGGCTGCTGAATAGTGTATGATAAGACCTTAACTGAAACAGATAGGGATGGAAGGGTTGTTGATATCTAGTACTGTGTGGCAGGTCAAGAATGTAATGGAGGAGAGGAACTCATTTATCTAATGTGTGTCCTGGGGACAATAGTGCACAAATTTTGTGGAAATTACATAGAAAGTTGCTTGCCATTGATCATTCTACAAGAAGTAGAGTGTTGCATATATAAAAGTCCCCATGGTCTTGAGACCGAGAATAAAAATATTTATCAGTATGCCGGAGTGTTACAGAAGAGAGTTTGTGTGTTTATGAATATTTCATTTATATGTGTGTCAGAAACTACTATACAAAGTGTGGGGGATTGTAAATTCATTTACTTAGACCTCGGTTTTAACCAAATGCTATATACTTTCAATCACTAAATATACTTTCAAAATAAGCAAACATGAAATACATTACTATAACAATAATTAATGTGAAAATCATACACAAGAAAGCAATTTGCACACTGGGAAAAATAGTTGAGAAGAAAATACAAGAGCAGAGAAGAGAAAAGGGAGGAGAGAGAGTTTGATTTTCACTTTTATCCCATATTTTCAGTCTTTTTTTTTTTTTAGTATCTTGGGACTCTTCATTCTGAGTCTCAGCATTGCAATATGGAACCAACGTATAAACAAGTGTATGTATTTTAAATGTTTATAATGCACTCTAACTCAAAAACTAGAAAAAAACATTTTTATACATATAATTTACAAAGGTAAGTTTTTATAAAATAGATGTATTCAGTAGAAATGGGAAATTAAACAGTACAGTTTAAATAAGCAGCCCCTGGTTGAGTACACCTTTCCTGTGTGTGTGCTCTTGTTTTCACTAATCACTGCTGTTATCGTCTTGACTCCTCAGCTCTTAATTCTTAAAGAAATATTTATGATTTCAGACTAACATTGAATAGCAATACCATCACCATCTTTCCCCTGCAATTATGCATCCATCTGGAAATGCCTTCTTCAGTCTTTCAAAGTAACATTCATTTTAAATAAAGAGCTTCTTGTCCTATGCATTTGCAGTTTTGTAATGGCTTGTTCCACTGTATGGGAAGCAAGCTCACTCCAGTCATTACCTATTGAAGTGCAAAGATATATAATCTACTTCACTAGAATTTCCCTTATCGGCTACCTTAATAATCTCCAGCAATAACATGAAACTGTAATGTATAAGCATGCTAACAATATAAGCAACAAATCTGAAAACAGACAATTCAAACTATGGCTGGGATTCATAACCAATTAACACATAGTGCAATAGAAATTAGCAGCCATGCGAAAGGCATGAGGATTAAAAGACAGTCCATAATACACACCTAAGTTATGAGTTGCTCCATGATGCTAACTCACTTATATTGGTGCTGTGCAATCCCATAGTGCATCTATGAATCCCAGCCAATATTCAATATAATTGTAACATATGGAAACTCATATTCCTAATATATCAATTTACTTAAGCTGCAAAGCGAGCACCCTTCACTATATGCATCCCATAATATCACCATTTTCTATTTCAGTTCATTACACCTTTCTGTCTTATACCAAGAGAAGGTTATTAAGCTATCCTGTTTTCTCATCCTTCTTTCATCGCCCTGACTGTTATAGCCTCTCACTTATCTCTTGCCATTTCTGTAGCCATATTTACAGCAATAGGTATCCCATGACAGTGTGCCAATTGTCTAATGCTTATTGAAAACCCTTTATTACCCTCACAGTAATTCAGTATAGGGGAGGTGTAAGTATGTATTGAACTTGCAGGCTATCCTTTCACCCCAAAGCTCATTCAGTAAGCATATGACAAGAACACAATACTCCACTGCACAGACTTAGAAAACTGTCTAAGCCTCCTACAGTAATGACTATGAAAGCTCAGCCATTATTTCACACAGCAACACATCCTCATTCACCCTGCATGTCCCATAGCCATATAGTGTCTCTAACTGTCACAAGGGTACAAACCTCAAGCACTTAAGACCCACAGAGACTGCATCCACCTACAGTAATAATTTAATTATAGCCGACTCTGTTCTCAGGCATACAAACACCACCCTCACCAAGCTAGATAAGAACAGGGCGATGGTTGGCTTTCTTTGTAGAGCCAGGATTTAGGAAAATGAGGGATCTTAGACATCCCAATATTAACAAGTTTGATTATGCCCTCCCAGGACCCCATCTCTAATGCCACAACATATGCCTGTGACTTCTACTCTCCTTAAATAACTGTATTGACAAAGCAGTCATATTCCATACTAAAAATAATTGGACATTTAAAAGCAAACTCTAATGGTGGGGTACCTCTACAAACTACCTTTGTAACAATGTTCTATACTGACATCAGCTATGCTCAGGCACATGCTGGGATGAATGATGTAAGGACCTCTATCACACAGCCATAGTAGTTGTAGCTGAACAATGGTCACTGTGCACAAGTGAAGTTTTCCCTACATCTTTACTGTAAAAGTAGTCCCTTAATCTTGCGGATGACTTTCTGTAGTCAGATTTCTGTTGTACCTGTTTGGACTGACCAGCTCGGACTTGGTACCAGCTGCACTAGTTTGCATGTTTTTTTTTTTTTTCTAGATCTCCTGTGTGACCATGTATTTTTTTTCCTTCCTTTTTCCCACATTCCTACAAAAATAAAATATTATTTAACAGCATGGAGAGAGGGCACACTACCTCCTTTTTTATTACCATCCTTTTAGCAGTTGGTATCCTAAGGCAGTGTCACAGTTGTCGCATGCTTATGTAAAATTAATGCTTGCTTAACCTAACAAATTCTGTCTTTGAGAAATGCAAACACATAGCTAACTTGAAGGCAGCTCAAGTGAAATCTCATGCTTGCAGTTAGGATCACACTGATTTCTCCTACGCAGACAAATACAACATCCTCATACTGACACACTAAGCTGCCATAGACTGATGCCATAAAAAATCTTACCAAAGTCTCCTATTGCTCTTAAGATTAGGCAGCAATGATCCCTCCACAGAACATCTTCTACATGCACTCCTTCATCAGCATGTAACCAACAGCATTACACAAATGTCTAATAAGAACAAAACAGTGTTTGAAAACACCCTAGTAATTGGTGAATCCATTGTTAGATACATTGACCACAAGCTCATCAAAGTGAACAAGGACAGGGTTTTATTTAGCTGTCTTTCAAGAGCTAGGATTACTGACATATGCAAGGTCCTGTCTCCTCCATTTAGTCTGACTATGATACAAGTAGTCCATGCTGCAGTGAACGATATGTCACAAAAGCCCATGAAAGACATGTAGAAGGACTTGCTGAAGCTTACTATGCATGCTGCAGTCAGAGATACCCTCTTCTCATCCAGAATTATACCTAAAGTCAATGAAAAGCCAGTGTCCTTCCAAGTGAGTCCAGGATGTATCTCCTGAGAATAAGATGATTGACAGTCCAAATGGCTTTGCCAAGGACAGTCTGCTCCTATCATTCAAGGGGCTTCCACATACAGGCCAAATCATTTGCTGCCCCAGTCATGCCTTTGTCTTAGTTAGAGTTCATCTAATGAACATATTAGCTTAACTGACAAATCATATCATAGATCAGATAACATTAAGGTGTCTTTTCATAGTTCTGTAACAATAAACTGCCCAGTTTGATGGCACTTTTACATCTGGAATGAGCCCAAATTTGTGTAGACACCAGGATATGGTTCAAGTGTAATGAGAGCACTCCATCTGTGTTTGGGATCTTTAATTAACATGCCTTCAAGCCCACAGGTAATGGAGGAGGTGTTTGAGTTTGTCAGGGATTTTATCCCTTCCAAAGTGATACCCCATGACCCCACCCCAGTGACCTCACTGAACTATGATTCACACTTGGTAAGTCTGGATTTCAACTTACAACTTGTTACTAATCTCCTTTTCTGGTCCCACACGATTATGAAAGCTTTCTGACATTCCTTGAAAATATCTGTCTAAGAGATGGTTCTTCAAACTTGATGATTTCTACTCCTTCTAATGTTGGGTATGCCAACATTTCTTAGATTGGGTTAATGAGAATTCCCTGGATCAAATTGTCCAGGTAATATTCTAGACCTAATTCCCACAAACACAGTCCCAGCATATTCCATTCACCTGGTTGGCCCCTTATTAGTTGTCAGGCCACAAACTGAATACCCTTACCCTCAGAACATCAACCCCCCCCCCCATTAGCCAACCCTACCCTTTAGAGACTTCAAAAAAAAGCAAACCTTTTACAACTATATCACTGAATCTCAAAATTCACCCATATTAACCTCAAAGTGGGTGTACGATATGTAGCAACCTATGCCTAGTGTCTTTATGCTCATTTTGATAACTGTACTGACAGTGCAGGCCCTGCCAAAACTAAACACAGTCCTGTAAATTCAATAGCAAACCACCCTGCTGATTAATAAATATTAAAAATATATATACACAATAGAAGGAAAAAACTGCTTAGATTACCTTGTAAAATCAGAACCTCCCATCACAAAGACAATATAAAATGGCTCACCAAGAAACTGATGGTAGCTATAAAAAACAGAAAAGCATTCCATGAATGTAGGCTAGCTTTTGAGGATAAGGATAATTATATCCTTATTAGAAAAGTGTGGAATCATTCACATCATTGCTCTAAACCTATTTATAATGGCAGCTCACACTCTAGTCCTAAAGAATTGCCAACTTACTAGCAAATACGTTTTCTGCAAATTTCTCCCCTGAAACGATTATCTTCACTCTAAACGCACCTTAGTCAGCCCCCAACATCTCAAAAGATCATATCCTTAAAACACTCTCTGAGAAAAAAAAAACACCTTTCCAATGGGTCTCAGCAATATACTGGATTGTCTAATAGTGTCAAGCAGGCTAGTTCTGATCCCCTCCTTAAGTTGTTCGACCTAAGATTTGCCACAAGATAAGTTCCTCAGTCATGAAACACTGCTGTGGTGATACCCTACACAAGGATGGACGGACCACTGATCCGGGTAACTACAGACCCATTAGCCTTACTAATCTTATCTGTAAAACCATGGAATGCATCAAAACTGATTTCAGATGTTAAAAATTTGATCAGGCACACACTGTTACAATTCAGATTTGTTAAGGGTAGGTCTTGCCCAGTAAATTGTGTGCCCTTCTTTGAAAATGTGACACAGGTAGTAAACAGTGATCACACTATTCAAACTGATTACCTAGATCTGGCAAAGGAATTTCACATCATACTACACAATAGGATTGTTAATAAGGTAATGGCCTTAAACATTAATCCCTACAAGGTAAAATGTATTAGAAAATGGCTTACTGACATAAAGCATGTTGTCAGGGTAGGTAATGTCTCCTTAGTTAAAGAAAAGGTGACCAGTGGCATTCCCCAGGAATCTGTCCTAAGCTCCCTCCTTTTTAGTATACATTTCTCTAACCTAAAGATTTACATCAAGGATCTCTCACTGACAAAGTTTACTATTCATTGTAATCTGGGTGAAGTTGCTAAATCAACCAATTATACTAATGCCCTTTGAACAACTAACTTGTGTAACCTCCAGGTCCACAAAAAAAGGTTCAAACTAAATGCTTAGAAATGAAGTATCATCTCTTTTGGAAACAACAAATTCTTACCTCCTAATGTATTAGTGACACCTCATTATCTAGTGAGTCTGTTATCAGGAACTTGAAAATATATGTCCATAATCTCAAAGGGAGCACCCAGAACTGTTCAGAACTGATGGTCAAGGACACCACATGCACAAATGCTGTAGATATAGCCAACCTACTTGCTGACAGATTCAGCAAATTTTCACCCCTCTGTCCCCCATTAGTAAATCACTATATTCCCAGTACCTGACCCCCCTCCCCGTATCTCTAGGGAACAGGTCATTACTGCCCTCACAAAGGCAAAAAATACAGCCTCCATGGGACCTGGAAACATCCCAGGCTGCATCCTACATGAACTCAGGGATAAACTTGCAGCATCATTACTCACCCTATTCAACCAAAGCCTGAGTACTGGCTTTATTCTAGCTGAGTGGAGAACAGCCACTGTCATCCCTTTACACAAAGATGGAGCATCCACTGATCTGGGAAATAATAACCCCATCAGCCTAACTAGCCTGATCTGCAAGGCCATGGAACAGAATATCATGGACCTCATTAGCAGGGACATGGGCAAACTCCAAACACTTGACCCCACACAGTTTGGGCTTGTCAAGGGGAGATCATGTCTGTTAAATCTGGTTGACGTCTTTGAGACAGTCATCAAAGCCATGGACGAGGGGAAGATGGTACACACTGCCTACCTTGACTCGGCCTAAACCTTCAACACTATTTCCCATTCAGGCATAATAAATAAACTATCTCAACTAGGCATCAATCCATATGTTACCAGATGGGTAGCAAACTGGTTCACTGATAGAACCCACCTAATCAAAATAGAGGAAGCCACCTCTAGCAGTAGACCTGTAACGAGCGCCTTACCCCAGGAATCAGTCTTGAGGCCTCTGTTATTCATGATATACTTCTCTGAGGTGCAGGCCAAAACCAATGGGCTAAGGTCGACCATGTTTGCAGATGAGTGCAAGCTGGATGTGGTCATTAATTCCTCAAGTGATGTGGATGTCCTCCAAGAGGTTCTCACCCAAACAAATGACTGGTGCCAGAAACATGACCACAAGTTGAATGCCAAAAAATGCACCATCATCCCCTTTGGGGAGAGTGACATCCCCACCTCGCAAAACACATGCAGCAGCTGTAGAGACCACAGAGGTTCCTCACCAGGAAGGAGAATCCAGGGCCTCAAACATCTACCCTACACAGATAGGCTAAAAGCCCTGTCCCTCTACTCAGTTTCATACAGACTCCTCAGAGGTGAGCTCTATCTGGCATACAAAGCAATCTCAGACCCCGCCTTGATGGGACTGCTGCATATTCGCAAGTCAAGCTCCACTCATGTAACCCACTCGTGCAACTTCAACCTGGTCTGTGACATCAATAGGACTTGTTGGCAGGACAGATTTGTGCCCCAAAGACTCCCCCATCTGTGGAATAGACTCCCTCTCCACATCAAGCAGAGTACCTCATTATCCCTTTTTAAGTTCAACCTGCATAACTGGATGGGAAACAAAAAATACACCCCTGGGATTCCACTTGTATCCCTGCTGGACAGGGGCTTTGGGTTCTGACTTGTCTAAACATGGGCTAAACTCTTGGCTAGGCTTATGGGGGCCTCAGGGCTAATAGCCTAATAACTTCCTATGATCCTATGAATGGCTCCCTTTCCTTCTATCAACATGTAGCAACTCTAGTCAGAAACTCCTTCTATATTTCACAATCAATCATAAATGGCATCTCATTTAAAATAAAGGAAGTTATTGTTCCCCTATACTAGGTTCCAGTTAGATCCATTACAAAATACAATGCAGCCTTTGGCATGTATCTCATAGACACTTTCAAAAACTCAAAAAAAAAAAAAAAAAAAAACAGAGGTTTCTAACAACAATCTTGGGCTTCAAAGTCTTATTTATCAGAAAAGGCTGGAATCACTGTCCCTGTACTTTATTTCTTATAGTATCTTGAGGGGAAACTTATTTATTGCTTTCCATGACCTCAAGGATTCTATAATCTATGACCTCCTTGTTTTTGATATATCAAATAATGTGGCCAAAGCTTGAACAAGAGATCAAAATTTATATCAGCTAATAGACAAAACTAAATGAAGGGATAGGGTCATTATCTAGCACCTCTCCTTCTCTGGAATTGACTTTCCTTACATGTCAAGCAAGTAACTCCATGTTGGCACATGGAGAGGTGCCATAAAATGCACAACAGGACTTACAGGCTTTCCCATCCTTGAGAAGTTTGGCAGAGACAGAGGGTGGTTACTGGCAAGCCATGCATGGCTTGTGGTCAAATAATCTTGCATTTTCTTTAATTCGCATGATTCATAAGAGACAGAAATTACTTAATGCTCATAAGAGGTTCATTTCTACCCACCTTAAGAACACACTTAAACTAGCAAAGAGCTTACGGATACCATAAGATACACAAATTTGTACTGTACATAAACTTAGAATAGCCACTGAAATGAAAAAAATAGCTAGAAATCTTTCTTTACCTATGTCAGGAAGTTAAGAATTAACATACAGCCATATTAAGCACCAGTCACCAATAATAAGGATGCTCTGACCCAAAGGAAAAGCTAGTATCCCATCTGACAAATTTAGTGAACATTTTACATCTTTCACATTTATAACTATTCTATAGATTCTGCACTTCTAGCCATCTGCATAATTACTATGGAACAAGTGGTTTCAGTCCTGTCAAAGCACCTCATCCATGGGTCCTGATAACATACCCATTTACCTGATTATCAAATCAAGACATGGGCTATCTGAATTTTTACTTAAACTTTTTTATTCTAAGTCACTGTGTATATTCCCAAGCCCTTAAAAACAACTGTTATAATGTTGTATCTCAGACCTCATTAGTCTGGACAATGAAGATTTCTTAAATTTGGACACAATCAATTTGGCTTTGTCAGTAGTTAAAATGACTTCTCTAAGATAAAGCATCCTTTGTCCAAAGCTAATCTTTCAGTAGTAGTTTGTGCCTTTGTTTCATTACACACACACACGCACACACACACACACACACACACACACACACACACACACACACACACACACACACACACACACACACACACACTCACAAACTCACACACTCACAATGCATACTTATCCTCAGGCAAATTAAAGGAAAGCCAGTTCATCTATGGTATGTTTTTGAGGTGTTGCAGAAAATCAGTAAAGCAGATGGATGAAGCCAGAAACAAACAAGGAGGTGAATATACACTCCACACAGAAAAATCCATAACCAAGATCTCAACCAAAGAACTAAACATCCAAGTGCTGTGAGATTGCAGGATTACTTGCTGTACCACTGATCATTTGCTTTCATATATAAGCTACCCAGACCACCATAGATGACCACTTATTTTGTTCAATGCTGATGTCTGACTGTGATGAAAAATGAAAGAAATTTGACCAGCTTGTTATGCTTAAGTACGCTGCAATCCCCGAGGATAAAACCTGGTAGCTAGATTTGGATGCACAAATATCCCAAGGGCTGTATGACAATACTTCCATTAGCAACATCCTAAAGAAATGAGAGATGCTAAGTTGCAATATAGTTATATAATATATTTATAATATATTTTAGCAATAGACTGACATTTTTAATATTGGCTTTATACCACTGAGATATTTCTAAAAAGAGTTTTTATTACTATTATTTTTACCTTGTTTACATTCAGCAACATTCCCTGGCATTCATTAACAATTGTGTAGGCTTCATATAAAGCCTACATGATGTAAGTACATTAGTGAGATGAGCAACGGTGCTCATTGAATATATGCTGCTCGTCACACTTACATGTTCATATTTTAAACATAAATATTTACATATTGATGCTATAATAATGAATCATGTTCACAATTCTTGACCCAGGCACATAAATGAAAAATAGAAATGCTAACAAAGGATGTGAGAGAGGCATAACGCAGCATTGTGCCAAAGGAGAGTAAATGTATACTGTTAATAACATGATGAGCTGAGATAACAGGAAGGGCAATGTATACATTAGAGGCTATTTGAATATACTGCAGTTATTTTAGCTGATCTGTGGCATTCAATAATCTCTACAAGGTGGTTTTGCGCTGTGTGCGTGTTGCAGTGCAATGCACTATGGGAGTGGAAACTTTTAAATTCAGTAAGTGCTATGTAGTGGCGCACAGCCCAGAGCAAACAAGGTAAACACCATGGCATGCTAATTACTGCAAAGCAGCTGAATTGCATGCTAATCAACCAAGGCAACATGTTTCACCTATTCAACAACCTATGAAGCAACTGTGTAGATTCTGTGCTGGTGTTCCGTGTGTATTCCAAAACCATTGGAATACAGCCACAGAAAGGAGTCTACATGGACAGAATAAGAAGTAAAATGCGTGAGATTTGTACAGAACTGACCTTAATATGTGACAGTAGGATGGATGCATCAAAAGGATAGTTACAACAGAAACATAAATAACACAATTGCAGCTTTGCTCCCCCACCCCCAAATGAACAGTATACTTGTAAGTAATGCAGGCAGATACAAGTGTAAAAGTCTGTGCTAATCAAAATAAATATAAACAACATTAAACAGATTATTCATAGTTACATGTCAGCATATGCCATATGTAGCTGCTGAAATTCAGGCATATAATCTAAGAATCAGTACTCCTCTGTACAGATATATCCCAAAGTAATATCCTCTCTTCTGTGTTCAGCACATAAACAATACAGATCCCCTTCAGTTTCCCTAGCTACATGGTTGCCTTCTAGTGTAGATTCAGGGCTGTCAGCATGGTAAAGATGCAAATGAGGTCTGAACCCATTAGAATTGCTGAATCCCAAATCCTTGGCTCCATGCAGCAGAAGTAAGCATCATGCAGGCACTCCTTCAGTGCATGGATGGCACCTGTGAATGCTTACATCAGGTAGATGTGTCAGGTTAGACTTACAAAGTGTTACATGTATGTCTGTCAAGGTTGGAAATGCAAATAAGCAGTGCACAATTCACATGTTCTATTTCATTAACATCCAACCTCCTCTTCATCTGTGTGCAAATTGTGTTTTTTTTCTCTCAGGTTTTTTATTATTATTTTATTATTTTTTGGCCATTGTTTGCGTGACATAGCGCTTAGTGCGATCATGGGCAATGGAGAAATGAATGGAAGGTTTGGCTATGCTTATGCTGTTTGCACAGCATTGCACGACAGGCAAAGTGGAGACCTTAAGAATGACTAGTACATAAGAGAATGTTACGTAACTATTCCAGTGGTAGCATTGCTAAAGTATGACATTTAGTATTGAGTCTGTAGAATAGTCATGCTACTTAACTGACTCTGTGGCAGCAGGTGTTAATGCAGTGATATGATACTGAGTTTGAATACAGCTGTAACTAATACTTTTAACTACTTTTGCTCTACCATCAGTGCACATTGGTGCACGATGAGCACCATGACACAATAATTCATTAAAGAAAAGAAATAGGGAAGATGGGACAGTGGTGATGACACATAATAAAATAAAAAGTCTGACAGTGTTGAGTCACTGGAATACACCTGCTACTTAACTGACTCTGTGACAGCAGGTGTTAATCCAGGGATATGTTCCTTTTAGGGCCAGATGGTACTAGGTTTGAATACAGCTGTATCTAATACTTTTAACTACTTCTGCTTTACTGTCAGTGTGCACAGCATCCTACAATAATGTATTAAAGAAAAGAAATGTGAAAGATGGGACAGTGGTGATGACACATAATAAAATTAAACAACAAAAATAAAAAGTCTGACATTATTGAGTCACTGGAATACACCTGCTACTTAACTGACTCTGTGGCGGCACATGTTAATGCAGTTAATACAGTAATACATTCCTTTTTGGGGTCAGATGGTACTGAGTTCGAATACAACTGAATCAAACTATTACTGTTGTTGCATGATACATACCCATCATACAATTATGTATTAAAGAAAAGAAGTGGGGAAGATAGCACAGTGGTGAAGTGGGGAGCAAGCAGGGGGAAGAACAAATGGAAAGCAATACAGGAATGTGCAGGAGGGAGGTAGGAAAGAACCATAGCTATCCATCTCATCAACAGTAAAAACTGATAATATATGCAGAATGTTAGCTGAATTTGGAATGTCACCTCCAGAGACAGGGGTGACCACAACACAATCATGTTGTATAGCCAATTGGACTGAATCAAGTGTGTCAAGAAGAGATGTGTGCAAAATGGAAAGCTATGTATGGGACGATTTTTTTGAGAGAGAGAGAGAGGAATGTTGGGGAATTGATGTAGGTATCTCTGGGTCTGATAAGTTGGGTAGGTGAGGAAGCAATTGCAGACAGACAAGACAAACAAGTTAAGACACAGGGACAGTGATGGACACAAGCGGTTGGTGGACACCATGGATAGGATGAGGGTGGGGACATCCAGAACCCATGGACATCAAACTGCTTGGCACTGAGAATAGAGTCCTCACCCACAGGACTGTCATGACTGTCACCTTGCTCTACCACTAGCTGAAGCATTCAGTGTTTCCTCCTTCTCCTCCTGGTCCTACATAAAATGAGGGAGAGCAGTCCCTCCATCCAGCCTAGGCATACACCAACAGTGTGGCAAGCAACCCTAAGCACCATCCCTGGCAGTTTATGGCAGGTGATAAACTCACCACTCCTACAACTGCTCCAGGAGGGAACCGCTGGCCTATCCTTCAGGACAGAACTACCTGAGGGGGTTGGTAGTGCAGGGGCACAGATGTGGTGCTGCTAGGTCGGCTTCCAGACATGCTGAGCAATGGTGCCAAGACTGATGGAGTGGGAGCAGGAGGATCCTGTGGGGCAGAGCTATACTGGTGTGCTGTGGAGCATTTCATGATGTGGTACACATGAATGACAAGGACACATTTTGATGACACATAATAAAATAAAACAACAACAAAATAGGTAAGCGTTGGGGTGAGAAAAAAAAGAGATGATTAATACCTTCATATGTAACATATAATGCATTAATACAATTATTTGACTCTATTATCTTAACCTTTACTTCTAAGATTAGCACCCCCTAACAGATAACTTATTACTTTTAAGACAACCAGCTTCTAACAGTGTGGGCATGGATGAGCTTGAGGTAGACGTCAATGGTGTGCTGGAGAAAAAAAAAACTATGCTGGCAGTTGAAATTAAATGCATTCAGAAAACCATAACTTAACTACTATTGCTCTAGGAGTGTGTTGAATTCATGTAAGCTACCACACAATCTGTTTATATGTTTAGTTACTGTAATCTCAATTCTGCTTTGATTAGATTTATTGTATCACACCAGAGATTTAAACGGTAAATTCAAAACACACATTTTTTCATGTCGCTATTACTATGTAGTATTGGTATCATTTTCACATTTACCGTACTGGTGGATGTTCATGCACACTCATGCACATGCCTGCACACTTTTATACATTACTAGTTTACTTCATCCACTGTTTTCTGTATTTTTGTTAGTTTTTTCTACTAGTTTTCATTATATGCATGTTTTTTGCGGCTGTAAACATGAAAACTGTCATGACATTTTTTATATACACTAATACACATCGATGGATATTTATTAGATGTTGTTAGACTTATGTATTTTTGTATTTATAATGTTCTAGTTTATGTTTATGGTTAGATAGCTATGTGTTTTTCTTGATTTTAGTTCTTGTCACAGACCTGATGAAGGCCTTATTGCCTTAGTTAGCTGAAAGTGATTTTAGTTAGAAGTCTTTTTATGTATATCTTTTTACATATATGTTATGCTTTTCTTAATATCTGATATTGGAATGTGGTTTGCAGATAGATAGGTAGTGTTTTCCTTAACTAGGATTTAGTTTGATCTAATCAGTAGTAGTAGTGTGTGTGTGTGTGTGTGTGTGTGTGTGTGTGTGTGTGTGTGTGTGTGTGTGTGTGGGGGGACTTGCTGTTCTAAAATGCACTTTTATGGCCCTGTTTATATTGTTTGCCATGAATAGGCTGGTTTAAAATTAAACAACACACATATTTTCCACACCTACTTCTAAGTATATAAAAGCTGATATGTTTAACATTGCTAAAATATTTCTGATTTTTTGTTACTGAGGATCACTTGTCTGTGATGAATAAAGGCTTGTTGCTTTGGAATGCTACCAGGGTTTCGTGATTTTTTGGAAATTATTGTGACTGAGCTCATCAACGAAGTTTTAAGACCACCAGTTTCTTTGTTTTTGCTTTTTCCTCAACACTCATCATGGTGAGGTTGGAACTAGACAGAGTCCTGTGCTTGTTTATTTTTTCATATTATATACTTGAGTTATACTTTGAGTCAGCTTCATTTTGATGCATTTGTTTCTGCATTTTCTGTCACTTGTCTCATTTTGCATCAAAAGTAACTTGCTCTTGGACTTAAGTCTTGTAGCTTCACTTGCAATTGTGGGGAATTTTGAATTACAGTAAGATCTGACCATGGTTTATCCATTTTACTGATCTTCTTTCACCATAAGTAGAACTAATTATAAAAGTTAACTGTTTGCATTTGAAATCAGTCTGGGACTTTAATCTTGTAATTTCATTCTCAGTTATAGATGAGTTGTAAAGTACTACATGATCTGAGCCTCATTTAGTCATTTATTACTGCATTTTTCCGTGAGCAGTGTTACTGGTAAATCTGTTGAAAGAGTGGCAGTACTGCAAATTTTGCTTCAGAATTTGTACTTCTGTGTTTCTACAGCTTTTTATATTCCAGCTTTGCTGTTAGTCTTATATTCTGCTTACCATTTGCCTGTTTAAAGTTGCACTCCAGTTCCTTTCTTTTTGTTATATTTGCTACTGGTTTTCCCCTGTTCTTGTGTCTACTACATTGTTATATCACAATCATCCTCCACTGATGCATTAAGTATTTCTGTCACTGCTGCTCTCTACTTTATGCAGACTAATTACAATTATTTTCTTGCCCTCATTGTAAAAGTTAATGTTTTTAAAGTCTAGTTTACCTGAGCTACAGCTAGGAGTCCTAGGACTAAATAAGCTGATATTTGTTAACAGTTCTGATGTCATAGAGTTCCACTATTGGCTCCATTTGATTGGATCCCTCTCTAGCTCATCTGTTATAACCCACACAGAGCTACACCGACTCAGGGTCTTTTATTCAATACTCTGAGACTGTTGGAAATCCCCGAACTGTGAGAAATAAGCTTTCCATCAAAAAGGGAAGAAACATAGTACTTTCTACTGCACTTAGCACACCATTAATGCTGGATTAACTGTATAATTGGTTGTCTTTGCAAGAGCTATTTTCTCATATAAGAAACCTGCAAAATCTATGCAACTTTAAAAATTCAGGTCTGAGGCTCAAATAACTCCTACTAAGTACATATAAACACACACTGAGCTCCAGTACACCACTGACCAGATAATTAGGCACTTCCCACACCTTAGCAGTAAGTCCAATCAAACATTATCCTAAACAAACCAAACTCCAAGCAGTTATAGTGACCCCCTACCCACCCTGAGTTATTCATTTCAAAACCATGCACTGACACTGCACTCATGAATTCTGTAGCCAACCTGATTGAGATGGGCATCTTTGGATAGTGTAAGAATTTTCTTATGCTATCTGATGGGTCTATATCACATAATCGAAAGCTGATAACTCTGAAGCTCAAAACCGTGAACTTCAAACCTCGAAAGGTGACAACATTGAATCCACCAAAAAAACCCCCTAATTACCCAAAACAAAAAACAAAAAGTTCTATGCAGGGGGGCAAGCCTCCCCTGCACCCCCCACATGGGGAGCTGTTCCCCCACACCCCCGCTACTTAAATATACCAACTCAGAGATTGCACTAAAGTGCTGTAAAGGGAAATCTTCCCTTCCCACACTCTATGGTGATCTCCATTCTACGGTTCAACGTTTATGAGCTTAGAGGTTTGAAGTTCGGAGTTTTGTGCTTCGGAGGTATCAGCTTTTGAGCTTATGATATAAACCCTATCTGACAATCATCTATTACTCAAACAGCATAAACCAGTGTGTGAGAGATGCACATATATAATGTTCTTGAAGTGGAAAACCTCAAACATAGTAAACTCAGTCATCAAAATTTTCAGTAGTACACCACACACCTCATCTTACCAAAGCTATCATAACAAACATAATGCATCACATGCGAAGTTCTAAAGAATAACTTGCTTAAACCTCAAAGACCTTCAAAATGCAACACAGGCACAAAACACATTTAGTAATTTAAGCCTACCTCCTCACATAATGCAGAGTCCCAAAAACATGAATGCTGAGCCCATAAAGCAGGCATCTCCCTAACCAAACATTCTAGTTCTATGTGTCTCCATTGTAAGACAAACAGCTATACCTCTTACCAGGCTGAGCAAGGAAAGAGTGATGGCTAGTTGTTTTTCTCATGCCAGCATCTATCAGATCACACATTCACTGAGGTCCTTGAACAGTAAGGGCCAGAATGACTCTATCATAGTAGATGTGGGTGTCAATGGCTTGAGATGTACCTCACCAGACTAATATGGAGAGAGACATAATTTTACTGTCAAGCTATGTGTCTTAGGCAGGTATGAGCCTAGCACTGAGCAGCATTCTAACTTCTCCAAGGATGATACTACGATATGAGCAAAAGTGATAACTTCAATATTTAGCTTTGGTTTTGGTGTCATTCAAAATGGGGTCCAGTATTTCTCAGCCTGTGAGGATATGATCAACAAACCATGATGCTATACCAGCGATGGTCTGTGACTGTCCTCTCTAGGGTTTTGATTACTGATATTGGCAAAGACATTTCCACTCCCACATTGCCTTTTTTAGGCAATACCAACCTGATAAATCCACTAACATAACAAAGCAAGCAAAGAAAAATATGAATGCGCTACTCATCAGTGCTAGGAGCCTAAACAAGATACTCCACTCCCTTACAAACACTTCTCACCCAAAGGATGTAGACATCTATGTAGTGACTGGGACATAGTTTAAAATGACAGAGAACACTCCAGCGGTGTAGGTCTATTCTGCCTTCTACACATTTAGATCAGCTAATGCACAGGAGGAGAAAAAAGGGGTGTCTTAGTCTTCATCCAGAAGAGATTCATATCAAGGTTGGTAACGCTTAATGCACTAGAGCTTCTTCATGTCCAAATTACCATGAGAAAGGTCCTGTACCATATATTAGCAAGTTATAGATCAACCTCTATGTCCCAAGAAAACCACAATGGCTATATACAGGAACTGGAATCCCGCAGTATTAAACCCAATTCCATTTCCCTAGGTGAACTAAACTATGCATCTATAGACTGTGGAAAACTACACCACCACTAAAAGTATAGAGATCCCTGGACTTTGTTAATACAAATGCCCTGGAACAATTAGCCAGAGTCTTGGATCTTGTCCTTCCTAATATGGAGGCATCTTGAACTATCCCTTGCATATGTTCATCACTTGTTAGGCCTGACCATAAATCCTTCTCTTTTAAAATAAAATTGAAACAAGAGATCCCTTTCACCCAATGTACCTTTGCAAATTTCTCTGAGACAAACTACCTAATCCTAATTGATACATTGGCAAGCTTCAGTCCCCACTAATTCCAGTTAACTCCACTGAATATGAGGAAATGTTCACCACCACAGTATACCAGCATGCAAACAGCTGCAGAGATGCAAATGAACCATCTAGGAACAAGCAAAGGGCAAACCCCAGAAACAATTCCCCATGGTCAAACTATAATATCAACAAATTTTATAATAAAAGGTAGAGAATTTCAACCAAAAGTAAGGAGAGTAATTTCCAGAATGATAGTACCCTCATCACTGAAATAAACAAACAACTCAGGAACTTAATAAAATCCAATAATGCCAAATTTGATGCTAAAATAGCAACTCAACCCAAAGACAATCACAGGGCCTTTTTAACTATGTTCATAATCTCAGAAGCACAATGCAGCAATGCACTGAGCTGATTGTAAATTATGTTACCTACACTGAAGTTGAAGATATAATGAACCTACTGGCTCATAAATTTTGCTCAAACTTTATCTGTCTCTCTCCCGTCCTTCTTCCCCACAAAATATACCTAAAACTGACTCACTTCCAGCTCTCAAAAAAGACCAAGTCCTAAAAGCACTATCAAAAACTAAAAATACTGCATCAATGGGGCCTGATGATATCCTTGGATTATTGTTAAGTAGAATGAAGCATGATTTAGCCACCCTCTAACAACACTGTTTAACCTCAGACTTTATATAGGTTTTGCACTGAGCAAATGGTGGACAGCTACAGTCATTCCCCTGGATAAGGAAGAATCTGCAGACCAAGGAAATTATGGACGTATTAATATGACATCCGTCATATGCAAAGTCATGGAAAATCTTATCATGGAACTCATTAATAAGGACAAACCAAACCTCCAAACACTGGATCTACCTTAGTTTGTATTCCTCAAGGAGAGATCATGTTTACTCAACCTGGTGAATTTTTTTTTATTTGAAAAGGTTACCATAGCAATAGATAAAGGTAAAATGATACACTGAATGCCTCATCCTGGTGAAAGCTTTTGACACAAGTACCCATTCAGGTATAGCTGGGAATAAACCCTTAATTCACCCTCTAGATTGCCAACTGGCCTAAACAATATGTCCTACATGGACTGACTCAAACCTCTGTCACTATTCTCAGTATCTTTCATGCTGCTAAGAGGTGATCTTTGTCCAGCATACAAGGCATCCTTGGACCCAGTGCTGATGGACTGCACAACAGCAAGTCAAATGGCATCAGAGATACTTGGTACAGTGATCTAAACCTGTTCTGCAACATCAGCAAAAAAGTATGGAAGACCGGTATATCTTGCAAAGGCTACCTGCTCTGGAACAGACTTTCCATCTTCATAAACCAAGGTTTATCACTGTCCATATTCAAGCACAATTTAGAATTTTGGATAGGTAATAGAGAATTTACCCTAGGACTGCACCCTGTGGTACTAATGGACAGAGGCAGCTCCTAATCCCTCTCATGGGTCTCCTAAGATTATCTGTGGTATGATTGCAATTATTCTTACTAGGGATAATATATAATTATCAACCATGGGAGGGTAAGACCAATCTAACATCAACTGGGATAGGTTAATTCAACCACCAAAAGGGAAATCAGCTAGGCTTAAAATGTCCTTCAGCGGCAGCTAGCATTGTATTTATCTTATAATCTTAAAATTTTGATGAATGTAACAGTCAGTCATACTAAACAGGCCTTCACTCCATCAATTAATTTGATAGAGTGAATAATACCTCTATAAATAAAACATATATATATATATATATATATATATATATATATATATATATATATATGTATGGAAACTTGATTTTGCAAAGTGTTTGTGTGGTCAACAGGTGTTTTTTTTTTTGTGTGGACTTCAAGTTACTATATATAATTAGCAGGGTATGTGATTTGTAAGAAGATTTTGTGTATGCTGAAGCTGTTTCTCATCTGCATACTGGTGTGCTGATGGTGGTGTTTATGAGCTCATGAGGTCACTGCTTTGATAGTGGATATTGGTTGTTTCTGATTTTTTATAGCACACCTATATATATATATGTATATGTATATATATATATATATATATATAGAGAGAGAGAGAGAGAAAGAGAGATGGATATTTATTCACATACACAAATATATATATGGATTGCATGAAGGTAGTCAAGTGAAGTTTCAATCAACCTCTGTTTTTTGCCACACTTTGGTCAACAGTTGTGTGAGACTGCACAGTCCTGTGGGTTGGGGAATATGCCCTTTCCCCAGTGACTGTGAGATATAAGAGTTGGAATTAATAATTTAGCAGGGGATGTGGGAGGCACAGTGGGGCTTGTCCATCTGCAAAAACACTGTTTTAAAACTTCATGGTCTCAAGAATAACTTTGAAGCATGCGCAGAAGTATGTCGACATTTGTATGTCAACATTTGATTGATTTGATGATTGCAATTATATATATATATAAATATATATATATATATATATATATATATATATATATATATATATATATATATATATATATTGAGAGAGAGAGATAGATATGTAAGTAGATATTAAATCTTAGGGAATGGTACCCAGAGGTACAGTGATTATGAAGTTAGTATGTATTAGCAGGTTATAGGGGGGACAAGTATCACAGTTGGAGATTCCTGTGGAGGGATGAAGCTGCTATTGTAGTTATTGATAAACTTGATAATAATGTAACCTATTTGCATTTTATTTCTTACACATGATACTTAAATAAACCTTACTTTTTTCTGTGCATTATTTTTATCCCACATTGCCCTCCAAACATTATAACTCCTATGAAGAACTAACCCATTAATTTCTCTGATCATGAATGGCTTTCATCCAGGTTACTAACTGTTAGGGATTTTCTTATTCAACTCTAGTCTTCTCCCCAGAGGCTGACATGCACACATATAGATGTATGAACCTAATATGCCTTCTCCTGTCATTGCACGCATTCCCACACATGCCCCATGGGAACTTCTGCATGAATGTGGTCTTGCAAAAACAAGTGCATGTGAATGGCTCATACACTACATGGTATGCATCTTTCTCTTGAATATGTAAACTCATTATAAGGGTCCAGATAACCTTACTCATTGAGGGTGGATACGTTGCTTTCAGCTGCTCTTTATCTCCTTTCTCCACCCATTTCATCCATCTCACAAGCAACTAATTGATCTTGGGTCACATCTGTCATAGACAAGGCTTCATCCTTCTAGCCATGGAAATGGGCACTAAGTTCTGCTTTATTTTATTCACTTGCTTTTATTCTTTCTTTCTTTCTACATTATAGTTTCTGCATGAAATTGGCTTCAAGGTCCAGATGGTTCATTTGGTATTCCAATGTAAATAAACATTCTGAAGGTCATTCTGGAACACTTTATCTGTCTATCTATCTATCTATCTATCTATCTATCTATCTATCTATCTATCTATCTATCTATCTATCTATCCTTTGTTGACTGGGCTAGTCCCACAAGGCTAGTAGCCTCTTTACAGGGAAGACCCAAGATGATATTTATATTTAGAGGAAATTTTGCCAGAGCATCAGGGTACTTCCCCTACTCATCATTGTTGCATGAGCATTTCCTGTTTCTGTTCTAGGCATGGAGACTGTCCAGAGAATCAGGGAGGCAGATGGAGAGAGAAGGAGATAATGGAGTGGTGAGAGAGAGTTGAAGTAAAAAGCCAATGTCAAGAGTGGAGAATGTGTTCATGATTCTGAGGAGATATTAGTTGGAAGGTTTGTGGGATGATTTACTTAAAGAAATTGTGATGCAAGGTGAGACAGAAAATGGAGGAGATGCTTCCTGGGGTACAGTATGGAGGAAATACAAAAGGAGGATGCAGAGACAACCCTGAATTATAGTGGTGAGATAGAAAAGAAAACATGCAGAGAAAGTAAAAGAAGGACTGGTAGCAGAAAAGAAAGAGGCAGAAGAAAATGAAAATTGACAAATGAAAAATGGAACTATGTGATAAAGACTCAAAGTAAAGATGACAAAGAAATGGACAGGTATGAAGTGTGGGATAATTTAATAGCTCCTTTGGGTGTAAAAGCACATGAGGTAAGAGCATTTATTCTTATTAACAAAGACCCATTTTATGACATTATATATTTTTTTAATAGAAAATTTATTTATTTTATTTAACATTTGTTTACCGGGAAAGTTCAACTGGGACAAAGCCCATTTTCAGTGGAGGCCCAGGGAGAAATGCTCCAGACGCATGTTTCCAAAATGATGGGAGGAAACTGGAGCACATGAACACAGGGAGAACATGCAGACTCTGCACAGATGGCACCCCAGCCAAGAATCGAACCAGAGAACCTCTTGTTGTCAGGTGACAATGCTAACCACTGTACCACTGAAAAAAGAAAGACTGTACTATGGAATCTTTATGTGCTGAAAACACTTAACAGGGAAACAAAAAAAGAAAATGTATATACAATTCCAAACAGAAGTGGAAAGAGAGACTTTGAAAGGAAATTTAAAAACTTTATGTAAAGAAGTATTGGACATTGCAACATGTTATGATTAAGGGGGTTTATGGACTGGTTGATGAGATGGTAAAATTGTGTTAAAAACAGAAAGAAAAAAAAAATACACATATAACAAGCATAATAAATGTGGAGGGGAATATGGTTGTAATGGAATACTGGGGACATCCCAAAATATTTTTTTTGTGGTAAAGGACATTTGATAAGTAACTATGATGAAAGAAAATGTTATATTTCTGGGGAAGTTTGGCGTAATGTAAAAAATGTGAACTGAAATGTTATAAATGTGACAAAATTGGACATTTACAGATGAATTGTCAAAAAAATGAAAATAAGAGTAAAGAAAAAGAAATAAGAAAATGAACAAAGAAAAGAAATTTCAGAAGTAGTAGAAATAGAAAAATAGATGATAAAAAATAATAAAGATAAAAATAGGAGAAAGCTCTGAAATAAGTGATGAAAAAGACATAAATTGGAAGATTGTAAAAGAAAAAAAATTCTATTGGTAAAAGGGTACAAGACAGAAAAGGAAAATTTAAATCGATAAGTGCAAAAGAAAAGCAAAAGAAAGAAAATGGATGAAAAAGAATATATACAGTTAATGATTGTGGGTTGGTATAATGGTCCAAGTGTTTGACAGATACAAGGTACAGTATTTAATTCTCATCTTTGGGAGGGAAATTGGCTTGGCGCAAAATGGCCCATCAAGGCAGCTAGCCTAGTAATCAGCTATGATCTTTTGAAATCATGAATCTAAGGAAAAGGGAAATTAAAATTTTAGAGTGCTTTCTATCAATGTAAATTGTATTATGAATATAGTAGAAGAAGCCGCAGTGGTGCAGCAGTAGCGTTGTCGCCTCACAGCAAGAGGTTCTCCCATTCGGTTCTCGGCTGGAGCGCCTTCTGTGTGGAGTCTGCATGTCCTCCACGTGGTTGAGTGGCATTTTAAAGATATGCGTGAATGGGCATGCCTTCATTGAAGGTTGGGCATTGGGCTGGCACCTCAGCACTGTGAAAAATCTACTGCCAATCATTAGCGGACCAGAGTTCTGCTGTGGAGACCTCTAACTGGGAAAAGCCGAAAGAAGAAGAAGAAAGAAGATTATGAATATAGCAGAAGACAGAAGATTTTTAACAAACAAAGAAAGATTTCAAACCAAGAAACTATGGGAAGGAAAGATAATCTGGAATTTGGGAAACGAGAGATGTACAGTAAAGATATTAGAAGTAACTTTTGCAAATAATGGGAAGATTAACAATTGTTGATCTAAAATGGAAAGAACAAGTATATAGAATTATAACATTATCTGCTTATAGTAACTGTAAAGAAGGGAAAGCTTATTTAATCAGATTTTAGACTACATGTGAAATAGTGAAATATTGCAAGCCCAGTTATCTGGAATTCTGTAAATAGTCCTATGTCATTTGTGAATATTGATATGATTTATACAGAACTTTATGTTATGTACTGAGCTAAAATGTAACCACAGCATGCCGTGCTGATTTAGAACAGAAATGCATATAAACTATATACCTGTGCAAATGTATGCTTTAACAGTGGAAACTAGAACATAAAATGGTTAACTTGCAAAACTTCAAGAAAATAAGTTGAAATTCATTTGCTTTACGATTGTGCTATAAAAGCTCTTTCTCAGTTTCAGTGTAGCAGATGCCATGTCTAGAGCTAGAAGTTTTTGTATTGTCTTGAAAGAGAAGTAATTACTAGGTTTAAAATGTAAAAGTGTTTTATTGTTTTATGACTTCCAAGATCTGCAAACATATGAGAGATATGTATTTTTCATGCATATATGTTAAATTCTGTTAGCTTCTGTTTTAGCCTGGGAACTGAAGTCAAGTGACAAAAAGTGATGTCATCCAAGTTAATCCAGTAGTAATAATTGATATTAATTTAAGAACTCTCAGAGAGAGACTGTGCATTTTGTATTTTGCCTTGGATCTAGCAAGAACATCCACTCTTCATCACCATCTGCACTTGCCTTGCTGTAAGTAAGATTTAGGGCATAGTATCACTTTTAGATATAGATAGGAATATAGTAAAGATTAGTTTAGATGTTTTCTGTATTTATTTGAGACTGTCCTGCAATGTTGTTTTAAAATATTTCCTGTGATTTTAAACTCTGAAGTAACTGCGTTGATTTACTGAGTGTTGTCTTATTCTTTTATTATTTATTATTAAATATATTTAAACCTATCTTTGTGTCTGATATTTGTGAGACATATGTAAGCTCTTGGGGTACTTGCATATGTATTTGTTGACACTGTACAGGCCACCATTCCTAAATAGCATTGCAAGTCTTGCTCAGACTACCATTTGGATAACAGTAACATTGGACAATAGGATTGGACACCCTTTGTTAAGAGCCTTAAAAGTCACTAATGAGAGTGGTTGGTGGCAGTGGAAACTACCTTATAGTCTGGGCAGAAGAGGACATAGCTTGTAAACCTGTGCCAGCCTTTCCCAGGACTTTGTGTGTGTTTGTATATAAATCAAATCTCAAAGTGTGTGTGTGTGTGTGTGTGTGTGTGTGTGTGTGTGTGTGTGTGTGTGTGTGTGTGTGTGTGTGTGTGTGTGTGTGTGTCAGTTACTTGGGCAGGGACATGAAGCATTGGTTGGACAGAGAGGGTGCTGGAGGTTTTGGCTTGGCCACTCAGCTCAGATCTCAACCCTATAGCTGTGCCAGTGGGGAGTCTTATTGGGGATCTGGAGAGAGAGGGAGAAACAAGCCACAGACTGACTGTGGTCTCTGTGTGCTCTTAAGGGAAATTGCACTTTACTATGTGTGCTTGTCATCCTCCTAGTGTGTACACTCCCTAGCTGTTGTCAGTGGTGAGGATTGAGGCTCCTTGATTACTGGGCCAGGGCAGGGGGATCACATATTAATTAGTTGACAGTGGTGGGAATAGCCACATCACATATTCATTGGCCATGTGATGGTGAGGGTATTGAATTCCTGTAGCCTGTATTCAGTGGTCACTGAAGGTCTTTGTACTCTCAATCAGCCACGCAGTGAAAATTCAGAGGTTCACATCACAATTTTTTTATTTTTTTGTTAGCTTAGTCAGCGAGAGCAGGCAAGCATGTCAGCAGAGGAGTATGGCAAGCTGACAAAGGGCCAGTTGTCTGAGATGTGCCAGGCTAAAGGACTGGTGCATGCCAAGCTGAGAAAGGTAGAAATGATTGTCACTTTGGGCACAGCTGCATTGCAGACCAGCTATCAAGAGGACAACCAGGCTGGCCTTGGAGATGTACAAAAGTTAGGAAATGGACAGCTCAACCTTTCCACAGAGAACTTAAAAATCCATCTAGAGTTAAAGAGACTTGAACTGGAGGCCAAACATTTGGAAATAGAAGCAGCAGAGAGACTGAGACATCTAGAGGCTGAGGATAATAAGAAACTGCGATGTCTAGAGGCTGAGGATAAGAAGAGGCAGAGGCAACATAAAAAGGAGATGCTGACTCTTCACCAGAGTCATGGAAGTAATGGGGAAGGGAGTAAATTAACCTCAGAAGCAATAAAGGTCAGTACATTTCTTCCACAATTTACAGGGGGGGATAATTTTGATAGTTTCATTCATATGTTTGAAAGGGTATGTAAACAGTATAATGTTTATCAAGGGCTCTGGGTACGGTTCCTGACCCCCTTACTCCATGGTAAAGCTGTAAATGCTATTTCTGAATTGTCTGATGCTGATCTATTAAATTATAATATTGTAAAAAGCTGTCTTTTAGTATACTTTAAGTTAACACCTGAAGCTTATATTAAAAAGTTTCATGAGCATAGACGCAAGCCAGATGAAAGTGTGTGTGAATATATTGCTGAACTAAGCACTTATTTTCATAAGTGGGTTTGTGGATGTCAGGTCACCACGTCTGAAGAGCTGGAAGAGCTTTTAGTGAGGGAACAAGTCCTTAGCACTTTGCCTGAGGACGTGAGAATCTGATTAGTTGATAGAGAAGGCAATACTCAAAATACGAAAAACCCAAAAAGAAAATACACCAAAAACACTAGGTGACCGGAAATAAGCAGCCCAAAAGCGAAAGATAACTTTTTATTCTTTAATAAATTCTGGTACCTCGGCCTTCGCCTTCACAAGGAATGTTTACCATAAAAAAATCCAACGCTTATAAACCAACAGCCATAGTCAATTAAACAATTAAGTAATTAAACAATATATATTCCTTTAGAAAAAATATACAATCATTTAAAGGAACCTAGTACTCATACATTACCTAACATTTGATAACATTTTATTTCAAAATAAATTGTATATTTTATTTATTAAATATTATTATTACTAAAAATACTTAATACAATATACCCCTAACATACCTACAGGTGTTAACAAATACATGCTTTAATTGATAAATATTAAATTTCTAAATTCAAACCATTGGGATATAAAGTATTAAACTTGATAATACATTTAGACTCCAAGTTCAACAGACTCCTAGTAAAATTAATACTATTGGAATCTAACCCCCAGGGTTTGCCCAAAACACTAAAAATCAAACCATTATCTACTCCCCCCTGTACTTCGTGAAAATGCCTGGCCACTGGGCTTTCTAATCTCCCCCTCCTTATATCACCAATGTGTTCAAGAATTCTTGATTTCACTCTTCTCCTGGTCTGGCCAATATACCATTTTTTGGTGCACAATTGCATCCCAGTATGTAGACAACACCCAAAGAGTTGCAATCAAAATGTTCTATGGCACTAAAACTAACCCCATTAATCTCAGTGCCATCCAAATTTCTGCATCTAGTGCAAACCTTGCACTTTCCACAGGCAAATGTCCCAGCATTCCATTGTTTCTTATAAAGTTTGAATCTTAATAGTTCCTTTAAATTCTGAAACCTACCATACGAAAAAGTCACTTTATTGGGAAATAAATGTCCTATCTTTTCATCCCTACTAATAATGGGCCACAATGAATTAACCACTCTTCTTAAAATATTAGAGAATTCTGAAAATCTACTCACAAAAAATAATAATGCGCTATCCCCCAATGCTTTCTCCATACTCTCCCTGTCAAAATTATTTTCTCTTATATTGAAATTTCTCATTTCCTTACTACTATGGGACCTAACATGCTTGATTATACCTAACTCATGTTCGACTTGAAATCTAGCTGACATCACCATATTTTTAGAATAGCCTCTAGTACTTAATTTTGCCTCAACCTTATTGAATTCTGAGTTAAGCATATGTTTTTCTGACGTATTAACAGCAATACGCTTGAATTCACCTACTGGTAAAGAACTAATAAGACTGAGACTATGCATACTTGTGGCATGCGAAAAATTGTTAGTGGCTGTTTCTTTATGATAAGGTCTGAATTGTATTTTTCTGTCAGACCCCACATAAAAACTTACATCAAGAAATTGGATTTCACAACGCCCTATCTTATACATGAAATCCAAACCACAAGGGTTATTTTTTAACTCACTAATAAATTTATCAAAGTCCCTACAATCACCTTCACAAAGAAATAAAAGATCATCAATAAATCTTTTATACTTTATCACCTTGTTCCAAAAAAAATCATTGGGATAAATGAACAAGTTCTCAAAATGTGCCATAAATATAATGGCATATGAAGGAGCATAAGGGGCATCCATTGCTGTACCTTCCTTCTGAAGAAAAAAAGTTTTTTTTCAAATTCAAAGCAATTGTGAGTTAAACAGAAATCTATCAAATTAATAATGTAAGAAGTACGTGGATCTTCTCCTAACATCCTAATAACTGCCTCTAGTCCCCAAATTCTATTAATACTTGTGTATAGTGACTTAACATCTACACTCACCTAATAGAAATTGTCATTCCAAACTGTGCCCCCTACACTATTACAAACTTCACTTGTATTTTTCACATGTGAGGACACCCTACTTAAATAATTTTTAAGCACAGAATTAAAAAAAAATCCTACGTTCTGTAAATATGCACCCCTGCCTGAAACAATTGGACGCCCTGGAGGATTCCTTATATCCTTATGCACCTTTGGAATTATAAAAAATCTCGCATCCTTAGGATTCTTAATGTACAATTTTTTAACATCTGTAGCTGTAAAGAATCTCAGGCGTTCACCCCTTTCCAATATGTCAAGCAGAGTGCTGTTGAAAATTTTAACAGGATTAGTGGCCAAGCGTTCATATACATTTTCATCTGACAATAAATCAAAGGCTGTAGAAATATATTTATCTTTGGGAAAAATTACCCAATTCCCGCCTTTGTCAGATTCAGTAAACACATACTTCCCAATCGATTCCCTTAGTTCACACAAAGCCAGCCACTCGTTCTTGCTTAAATTAAAAACTTTTCTACTTTGCTTAAATTTCTTATATTCAATTTCTAATGTGTTACATAAAGTTTTTTCAAAAACATTTATAACAACATTAATTTTTGGTGGTTCAAAATCACTCACAAACGAGACTTTCAGCACATCAAATTTCCCATAACCAGTGAAATATTCAAAATCAGAGCCCATATCACTATTCTGCTCCTCTCCATGAATATCAAACAGTTCGTTCTTATAAATTGTCATGTCCATCAAGGAACTATCTAAAAGTGACTCATCCATATTAGCAGAATTCTGTTTCTCCGCTATATTGTTACTAGCGAAAAAAACTTTTAAATGCAATTTCCTGCAGAACTTCTTAGCTTCAATAATGACATCCGCCAAGCTAGGAAAATAAGTGGGCATGAATTTTGTACCTTTATTTAACAAACCAAGAATATTATCAGTAATATTCAAATCAGAAAGATTTATAATACGTAAATTATCACCTGCATTGCAAACATAAGCACTAGAAAAAACATTGGTGACATATGGAGCATTCAAAAATTGAGATGAAGTAAATCCACATGTACGAGCAAAGTCACATAAATCAGTTCTATCTTCTTTTTCCCTTTCTTTGAAAACGTCGTCCTCTCCCTCTATTCTGCATTGTAACCTGGTCATCACCTGCCGACATGCTGTTTGACCCGTTGGAACCTGATAATGTCTCCACATTTAAATTCTCAAAGGAAACACTTTTTCTCCCTGATGCCGACAATTCCGCTGATGAAACTGAAGTATCTCTAGAGGCGCCTGATTTATAACTATTCCTCCTTACTGTATTCCTGCCATGCCCCTTCTTAAAGTTATACTGCCATGAAAAAAGTTTATCGGACTTGTAATCATTAGAGTCCCGGACAAACTTTTTCTTTTTACGCTGTAAAACTTCAGTTTCTACCTTGGATACTCTGGCTCTTATATTGATCAATTGTTCATTAAATGTACTTACTTGAGTATCTTTTAAGAGGCTGTCTTGCAAATTCAAAATGCTAGAGCGCATTCCCTCGAGTACCCTTTCATTCCTTTTAATTAGCACCCCCAGCCAGCTTAATGTACAACGCAGGGAGATCTCCTTCCATTCTGCCAACAGGTCTTCATCCTCATCCGAAAAATCATAAGCTGGTAGTCGCTCAACCCTAAGACCTCTAGGGGTGATATTGGAACTAACATATTTTTCCAACAGTCTTAGGTCATAAAAGGTCGTAACCTCTTTGACCATTAATTTTTCAAGTTCGTCAAATTTGGCAGAAAAATCATTCTGACTGCATACCCATAGATCGCTAGAAGCCAACTTTTCATCTCTCTCCTTCTATATGGATATAAGATTTAGACCATGCTAATGCATGACTGCACCTCCTGGTGCCATCGCTGCTCCATTCACCGACATTGCATGAAATATTCAAAATACGAAAAACCCAAAAAGAAAATACACCAAAAACACTAGGTGACCGGAAATAAGCAGCCCAAAAGTGAAAGATAACTTTTTATTCATTAATAAATTCTGGTACCTCGGCCTTCGCCTTCACAAGGAATGTTTACCATAAAAAAATCCAACGCTTTTAAACCAACAGCCATAGTCAATTAAACAATTAAGTAATTAACTAAGCACTTATTTTCATAAGTGGGTGAGTGGATGTCAGGTCACCACTTCTGAAGAGCTGGAAGAGCTTTTGGTGAGGGAACAAGTCCTTAGCACTTTGCCTGAGGACGTGAGAACCTGATTAGTTGATAGAGAAGGCAATACTCCAGATGAGATGGGGATGAAGGGAGGCCTATACCAAGCTAGCAGGGGATCACTGCACAGAAAAGAGACATCCACTGCTGCTCATGGGTCTTAAAGAACTCATGGTTGGCAGGTCAGACTGCCCCAACAGAGTCTGCTAGTAGAAGGGGGAAGCCACTAGTTCAGGTAAATGTCCAAGACCAAGGGTTAAATGTTTTAAATGCAACCAGTGGGGCCATGTAGCATATAGATGTCCATGGAGGTAGGGTGGGGAACAAAAGGTGGGAGAGCCAGTACTTGAGAATGACAAAATGCCAGCAGTAAGTTGCTTGAGACAACAAGGGTACCAAACTACTACAAGAGGTTATAGCCTATCTTAGTAGATGGAAAAGAGGCCATTGCTAAGAGAGACACAGCCTCTGACCTAACCATCATGAACAAACACCAATCCTCGATTGTACGACTTGCTCGGCCAACCAACCTTGAAACAAACACGAAAAGGCCAGCAAAATAGTTCCACCGTTTATTGAGAGGTAAGAAAAACGGACCAAATGGTACCGTAGTTTTAACAAAGTACTCATACTAGTTTCGGCACCCGCCTTCTTCAGTGAGTATAAGCAGACAAAATTATTTAAAATCAAACCAACGTCAGTATAAATACTGTTGTTGTCCAATAGGAATAGAGACATTCAAATTAGGCTCCCAGCACAGAATTAAAGTCATGCCAAAAACAGAAAAATTAGTGTATAGTGAACAAAAAAATATATATCCAAATACATAGATATAATTACATATGTTGACCTGATAATAACATGTAATCAAAAAATAATAACCAGAAACAAACCTCTGGCAAGGTGTAATATTTGCAAATAGGTGGTTATTACATATCAATATTTCTACAATAAAACAACTGGATATACAAATGATGACAGGAATGGTTAATATGATAATGTATAGCTAGTAATGCAGACCAGATGGAAAAAGAACATCTAAATCTGTGATCCTATAAAGCATATAGGAAATAATATGTTAGGTATCAGTATACATACAATTATGGCAACCGTATGCACAAATGATGATTTAAATAGTAAATATCATGATTTATAGATGGTCATTCAGGCCAGGTGGAAAAAGGGCACCAAGGTGTGTGATCCAGTACTTTTCTTTGTGGCTTAGTATTCCTAGCCAGATATATAACCCAGCTGGTTGAGCAATTGCCAAAAACCCTCATATCATATACTTTACTTGTGTTAGAACTTGTGAACTGTTTCAACTGACTGACGTGGGCACAAGATACACAATGTCCACATCGAAATGTTCCTATTAACTCATCCCCCATGATGGTAAGTTGTTTATATTTGGCTGCACCACTTTCCCTGTATTTATAGTGGGAAAGCAAACCACCCAACGTTTTACCTCTTCTAAATGAAAATGAGCATTGGTTATCCAGGATACCCTTCAAAAAATCATTGGCTAATAGAATATTCCAATTATTATTCACAGCTTGCCTCACTGTTTGGTAGTTTTTGCCTAAAGTAGTGATGAGTCTGATATTTTGACTACTGAGATGTTGACTTTTGTCCCTGTATTCCAGCAGTGTTGCCCTTTCCTGTCTATCTGACCAAATTCTAGCAGATTCAATATCAGAGATACGGTATCCTCTATCCAAAAATCTGGATTTTAAATCAGATTTGGCAGCTGTATAATCTTCCTGAGAGGAATTAATTCTCCGAATTCTCAAATATTGAGATTTAGGGATGTTGCGGATGGTGTGATGTGGATGCATACTCTGAGCATGTAGTAGAGTATTAAACTGAGGATATTTCCGGTGAATTTTGGTATTAAGTGTATGATCAATGTTCTGATATATGGTTACGTCCAAAAAATCTATCGTCTCCTTATGGAATGTGACCGAAAATTCAATTCCCCAGATATTATTGTTAAGATATTCCAAAAATTCTTTAAGATAATCTTCATCCGCATGCCACACCATCCAGCAATCATCAAGATATCTCCTCCATATGTCCATTTCCACAAGAAATATGTTGTGTAGGGGATTGTAAATGATGCATTCCTCCAGGTAGGCCATAAAAAGATCTGCATAAATAGGGGTGAAAGAAGCCCCCATGGCCGTACCTTGCAGCTGCCAATAGCACTCCCCTTGGAAATAGAACACATTTTTGGTCAGGACATGTTCAGTTAGGCAAATAAGCAAAGTATTAAAGCCCGGAGGATAGAGTTCTGCTCTAGTAAGCCAATATTCCAAAGCCTGAAGCCCGGCCCAATGTGGTATACTGGTATAAAGAGATTTTACATCCAATGTACACATCAACCAATTGGGCTCGAGCTGACTATCCTCAATTATTTTCAAGAATTGCGTAGTATCCTGAATTCTTGCTCTAACCAATGGCAATAAAGGTTTAAGAAATTGGGTTAGAAATGCAGATAGTGGTTCAGTGAGGGAGCCATGGCCAGAGACAATTGGCCTTCGTTGTGGGTGTGTGATAGATTTATGTATTTTGGGGAGCAAATATAAAATTTGTCTGTCAGGATCTTTAACTTGTAAATGTTGTACAGTTTTAGATGTGATGATACCCTCCTCCAATGCAGATTGTAAAAATAAGTCAATTTCATGCTTGAATTGACTAGTTGGATCTATAGCCATTTTCATATAACAATGTCCATCCGATAGTTGTCGTAAGCCCTCATTAACATAATAGTCCATATTAAGGATAACCACTGCACCACCCTTGTCAGCTTGAAGAATGGCTATACTTTGATTGGCTCTAAGTTCTTTTAAGGCCCCCCTTTCTGAAGTGGTAACATTATCCCTGCTAGTAGAAGTTTCAAAAAGCGGAAAATGTAAGTCTTTTAACACCGCTTGTTGAAAAATGGATACATTTTTATTCATAGGCGGTTGAAATGTGGATTTATGGAATGTAAAATCAGTAGATCTTTGAGTATTAGAACTATCTTGTTCAGCAAAAAACAATTTGAGGTTAAGTCTACGACAAAAATCAAGGACATCAAGTGAGGTTTGATACTCATCAGAAAAGAAACTGGGAACAAAGTTGAGTCCTTTATTCAAAATTTTTTCTTGATCTACTGTAAGTACATGGTCTGATAAGTTCAAAACATTCTTAAAGACTGGAGTAGTTATTTCAATAGTGCTTGGATTAGTCCTGTCATGGACTCTGTAGATATGTTTGTTTCTATGTTTCCTCCCCCCCTGGATTTCCTCCCATACCTAAAGGGTATTTGGTGTTGGTTTTCTTTTTAAGTGGAGAGTTGGCAATGTTGCCAGATTCACTGTCAGTGTAAGAAGACTCTTCCCCAGAGGTACTGGTGTGAAACTGGTCCCTATTCTTTAATATAGATCTGGGTCTTTTTCTGGTCCTGCCCTTATTTACACTAGGGACATTCTCCTGAAATCTAACAGTTCTTTGTACTTGAAAAGGATGTCCCTTGTCATAATCATTAGTATCTCTGTTAAATTTCTTTATTTTCCTATCCTTAATGGTAGTATCATATAAAGTTAGCTCCTTGGACAATTTACCCAAAAATTCAAGATACTTAGGACTGGATTCATATTTCTTACATTCATTAGCAAGATCCTTGACTTCTGATAAACACAAATCTATTGTTCTTTCATAATAGGAAGCGAGAATTTTAACAAAGACCATAGAGCCTTCTCGAAGGGCTGCATCCCATTCCTCAGTAAGCCTCTGTTCAGATCTGCCTACAAGTGGATGCAGTTTAATACGTAATCCTCTGGGTGCCATGTTTTTACAAAGGTAAGCCTTAAACAGCCTGAGATGCCAAATATTGGCTCTCAATCCCTTCAGGCCCTTTTCCAAATTCCTAAAAGACACCTCACAATCATCAATTGTGTTAATAATCGGTTGGTTAGGGTTGCTGCTTGGGATATGATTAAGACCAAAAATGGCCAAATCCTCCCTATCAGCACACAACCCATCCAAAATTTTATCCAGATCCATGTTATAAAGAGTAATATTACACCTTGCCAGAGGTTTTTTTCTGGTTATTATTTTTTGATTACATGTTATTATCAGGTTAACATATGTAATTATATCCATGTATTTGGATATATATTTTTTTGTTCACTATACACTAATTTTTCTGTTTTTGGCATGACTTTAATTCTGTGCTGGGAGCCTAATTTGAATGTCTCTATTCCTATTGGACAACAACAGTATTTATACTGACGTTGGTTTGATTTTAAATAATTTTGTCTGCTTATACTCACTGAAGAAGGCGGGTGCCGAAACTAGTATGAGTACTTTTGTTTAAACTACGGTACCATTTGGTCCGTTTTTCTTACCTCTCAATAAACGGTGGAACTATTTTGCTGGCCTTTTCGTGTTTGTTTCAAGGTTGGTTGGCCGAGCAAGTCGTACGAGCGAGGATTGGTGTTTGTTCGAATTGGTTTACTTTGCTGTTGGCGTTTGGGTTTCACTGTCAGTGGGAGAAGGCTCCTTCCCTGAGGTTCTTTTTGTGTATTTTACCATCGTCAGTACATACTCAAGTCTGTATTGAACCATTGGGATTGTTTTCAAGTTTTTGAGACATTTTTGCATGGTGCACTTTTCGGAACATTGGATTACATCCAGGATAAATGTTTTTTGGCTGATGGGTTTAAAAATATCGCTTAACCAGGTATTGTGATTTTCTACATTGACTAACTGAATTTTGTGGCAACTACAACGGGAACTGATAATCGCTACGGTGTGTGGTCTCTTTTCTAAACTTGTGCGGATGTCATGGTATATGCTTTACTACTTTTAACTTTGTTCGTTCTTACTTTTTGCTGTGGTATTGAGGGCCTTGGTCGCATTTGATATACATGCTGATATGAGAGAAGGTTCACAGCATGTTATCTTTTAAACTCAATACACCCTGCGGAATGTTGTGGATCTAAGCTTCTAAATTTGGAACATTTCTTTTGGATCTACGAGTCGAAAATCACGGCATATCATATACCTTGTTGAAATATTGTCAACTTACACGGTGTATTTACAAATACAAAAGTAAGGGGAACTCTTTTCAGACTTATTCTGGAACTATGTTATAACCGTGAATTTTGTTCTACATTTTTGGAATGGTTTACATCGGGGGCCGGTGTCACATTTGGTGTATATGCTTAGACGAGGAAAAAGTTTACAGAGCATCATTTTTCAATTAAACATACCCTGCAGATGGTCGCGGATGTACTGACTATAGTGTGTCAATTTGGGACAATCTTCTCATATACATGGAACTTTTAAAGACATTTTCCCTTTTTTGTTAACTTGGGAAAAATCTCTTTTTCTATACTATGTGGTATTTATATATGACTATGATAGGGATCATTTATATATGTTGAATACTTTGGACAAGCATGGTTCTGTTATTCAGACCTTTGGGTCAGTTATATATTGGTCACTAGTCGGTTTCCAAGCAACTTAAGATTTATTATTATATCCAATACCTTTTTAGTGTTGGGTATTGTTTTAGATGTCACCATTTCTTATGGCATTGTTATTTGCTTGAAACAAAAAAATTTTTATGACTTGGGCCTTGATGTAACAAACCATTACCTGATTTGCCACTTTATATTTGTTATAATATTTGTGCGATTGCTGACATTTTTGATATTTAAGGGTGAGATATATACATATTTCACTTATCACTTAGACATAAAGTGGATTAGGGTAAAGACTTGTCTATATTTTCAAATAAGATTTTTGAATTCTCAGTTACAATATATTTCTCCATGTATGTAGAATATTTTATAGGTGGATAATTAAGACACCATAGCAATAACATTGGTATGTTTTATTGATCTCTGAACTAGTCTTTGTTATTATGAACATGATGATTGTAAGCACTATTTAGCTCTGGTTATGACCCTCATGGACACAATTTTGGTATGTATTTAGGGAGTTAACAACGCCGTGGATATTTTTTCACGACGTGCCCCTAGATTGAACCTCATATACAAAGAACAAATATTTTTTCTTTGTGTAGCTTTCTGACACAGGGTTATAAAAGTCACATATTCAGTTCATACTAGTTGACTGTTAGTTTGCATATGGTATACTCAATATAGGTCTATATATCAGCAGACTTTGCAGCTCCATCTATATATGTTCTGTGTTTTTTTAGCCATTCTCTTGGACAAAAGGATTATTGCCAATCTTGTGTGTAAATCTATGTGTTTTCCATATATTCCAGGTGACCTATTAGTTTTGGATTTATGATCATTATATGTTTTGTTTATAATAATTTTGGTATTTGTTACACAAAATACTCCAATTTCTGCATACATTAGTTTATGACAGTGTATCACTGGGATCTTATGCATAGGAGTTGGTTATACACAGGTCTAATTATACCTTTTGTTCATTATATAGGGTTTTTGACTAAATACTTTGTATATTGGATATTAGGCACAATTATTTTAGGATTCTTCATATGATACACTGGGGGACTTTGGTCTAAAACTGGTCCTAATAGCATTTCAACATTTGTTGACCTTTTTTTGCTCAACAACTCTGGACTTTCTGGTCCTGCCCTTATTACATTTGGTCTCTTGCATTATTTTTATAGTTTACTCCTTGGACAACCCCTCTTTATAACATGGATCTGGATAAAATTTTGGATGGGTTGTGTGCTGATAGGGAGGATTTGGCCATTTTTGGTCTTAATCATATCCCAAGCAGCAACCCTAACCAACCGATTATTAACACAATTGATGATTGTGAGGTGTCTTTTAGGAATTTGGAAAAGGGCCTGAAGGGATTGAGAGCCAATATTTGGCATCTCAGGCTGTTTAAGGCTTACCTTTGTAAAAACATGGCACCCAGAGGATTACGTATTAAACTGCATCCACTTGTAGGCAGATCTGAACAGAGGCTTACTGAGGAATGGGATGCAGCCCTTTGAGAAGGCTCTATGGTCTTTGTTAAAATTCTCGCTTCCTATTATGAAAGAACAATAGATTTGTGTTTATCAGAAGTCAAGGATCTTGCTAATGAATGTAAGAAATATGAATACAGTCCTAAGTATCTTGAATTTTTGGGTAAATTGTCCAAGGAGCTAACTTTATATGATACTACCATTAAGGATAGGAAAATAAAGAAATTTAACAGAGATACTAATGATTATGACAAGGGACATCCTTTTCAAGTACAAAGAACTGTTAGATTTCAGGAGAATGTCCCTAGTGTAAATAAGGGCAGGACCAGAAAAAGACCCAGATCTATATTAAAGAATAGGGACCAGTGTCACACCAGTACCTCTGGGGAAGAGTCTTCTTACACTGAAAGTGAATCTGGCAACATTGCCAACTCTCCACTTAAAAAGAAAACCAACACCAAATACCCTTTAGGTATGGGAGGAAATCCAGAGGGGGGAGGAAACATAGAAACAAACATATCTACAGAGTCCATGACGGGACTAATCCAAGCACTATTGAAATAACTACTCCAGTCTTTAAGAATGTTTTGAACTTATCAGACCATGTACTTACAGAAGATCAAGAAAAAATTTTGAATAAAGGACTTAACTTTGTTCCCAGTTTCTTTTCTGATGAGTATCAAATCTCACTTGATGTCCTTGATTTTTGTCGTAGACTTAACCTCAAATTGTTTTTTGCTGAACAAGATAGTTCTAATACTCAAAGATCTACTGATTTTACATTCCATAAATCCACATTTCAACCGCCTATGAATAAAAATGTATCCATTTTTCCACAAGCGGTGTTAAAAGACTTACATTTTCTGCTTTTTGAAACTTCTACTAGCAGGGATAATGTTACCACTTCAGAAAGGGGGGCCTTATCAGAACTTAGAGCCAATCAAAATATAGCCATTCTTCAAGCTGACAAGGGTGGTGCAGTGGTTATCCTTAATATGGACTATTATGTTAATGAGGGCTTACGACAACTATCGGATGGACATTGTTATATGAAAATGGCTATAGATCCAACTAGTCAATTCAAGCATGAAATTGACTTATTTTTACAATCTGCATTGGAGGAGGGTATCATCACATCTAAAACTGTACAACATTTACAAGTTAAAGATCCTGACAGACAAATTTTATATTTGCTCCCCAAAATACATAAATCTATCACACACCCACCAGGAAGGCCAATTGTCTCTGGCCATGGCTCCCTCAGTGAACCACTATCTGCATTTCTAACCCAATTTCTTAAACCTTTATTGCCATTGGTTAGAGCAAGAATTCAGGATACCACGCAATTCTTGAAAATAATTGAGGATAGTCAGCTCGAGCCCAATTGGTTGATGTGTACATTGGATGTAAAATCTCTTTATACCAGTATACCACATTGGGCAGGGCTTCAGGCTTTGGAATATTGGCTTACTAGAGCAGAACTCTATCCTCCGGGCTTTAATACTTTGCTTATTTGCCTAACTGAACATGTCCTGACCAAAAATGTGTTCTATTTCCAAGGGGAGTGCTATTGGCAGCTGCAAGGTATGGCCATGGGGGGCTTCTTTCGCCCCTATTTATGCAGATCTTTTTATGGCCTACCTGGAGGAATGCATCATTTACAATCCCCTACACAACATATTTCTTGTGGAAATGGACATATGGAGGAGATATCTTGATGATTGCTGGATGGTGTGGCGTGCGAATGAAGATTATCTTAAAGAATTTTTGGAATATCTTAACAATAATATCTGGGGAATTGAATTTTCGGTCACATTCCATAAGGAGACGATAGATTTTTTGGACGTAACCATATATCGGAACATTGATCATACACTTAATACCAAAATTCACCGGAAATATCCTCAGTTTAATACTCTACTACATGCTCAGAGTATGCATCCACGTCACACCATCCGCAACATCCCTAAATCTCAATATATGAGAATTCGGAGAATTAATTCCTCCCAGGAAGATTATACAGCTGCCAAATCTGATTTAAAATCCAGATTTTTGGATAGAGGATACCGTATCTCTGATATTGAATCTGCTAGAATTTGGTCAGATAGACAGGAAAGGGCAACACTGTTGGAATACAGGGACAAAAGTCAACATGTCAGCAGTCAAAATATCAGACTCATCACTACTTTAGGCAAAAACTACCAAACAGTGAGGCAAGCTGTGAATAATAATTGGAATATTCTATTAGCCAATGATTTTTTGAAGGGTATCCTGGATAACCAATGCTCATTTTCATTTAGAAGAGGTAAAACGTTGGGTGGTTTGCTTTCCCACTATAAATACAGGGAAAGTGGTGCAGCCAAATATAAACAACTTACCATCATGGGGGATGAGTTAATAGGAACATTTCAATGTGGACATTGTGTATCTTGTGCCCACGTCAGTCAGTTGAAACAGTTCACAAGTTCTAACACAAGTAAAGTATATGATATGAGGGTTTTTGGCAATTGCTCAACCAGCTGGGTTATATATCTGGCTACATGCCAATGTAAATCTTTTTACGTCGGCAAAACATCACATTCATTACGTATAAGAATTGGTGAACACCGTAGTGACATCAGGAACCACAAAACATCCAATGCACTATATCTACATACGATTAAACATCCAAGTGCCAAGTTTATGTTCACTATTATTGATAAAATTACTGGTAACAGAAATAACACGACAGGTTGGCCAGGAATACTAAGCCACAAAGAAAAGTACTGGATCACACACCTTGGTGCCCTTTTTCCACCTGGCCTGAATGACCATCTATAAATCATGATATTTACTATTTAAATCATCATTTGTGTATACGGTTGCCATAATTGTATGTATACTGATACCTAACATATTATTTCCTATATGTTTTATAGGATCACATATTTAGATGTTCTTTTTCCATCTGGTCTGCATTACTAGCTATACATTATCATATTAACCATTCCTGTCATCATTTGTATATCCAGTTGTTTTATTGTAGAAATATTGATATGTAATAACCTACTATTTGCAAATATTACACCTTGCCAGAGGTTTGTTTCTGGTTATTATTTTTTGATTACATGTTATTATCAGGTTAACATATGTAATTATATCCATGTATTTGGATATATATTTTTTTGTTCACTATACACTAATTTTTCTGTTTTTGGCATGACTTTAATTCTGTGCTGGGAGCCTAATTTGAATGTCTCTATTCCTATTGGACAACAACAGTATTTATACTGACGTTGGTTTGATTTTAAATAATTTTGTCTGCTTATACTCACTGAAGAAGGCGGGTGCCGAACTAGTATGAGTACTTTTGTTTAAACTACGGTACCATTTGGTCCATTTTTCTTACCTCTCAATAAACGGTGGAACTATTTTGCTGACTTTTTCGTGTTTGTTTCTAACCATCATGAAGCCTACAATGGTTAGCACTACTTGCTTGGCAGGCTACTCCAGTCAGAGCTTTAGGATGGACCCCATTACAAATATCTTTTGCTAGGTTTCACCTTGACTGGGAGGGTGGAAAAGAAAGCCAGCAAGTAGGTGTGTTTGAGGATATCCCTGCAGATGTCCTGATAGGGAATGATTTTGATAATGTAGCACCCTGTGCGCATGCAGTTGCATGCAGTCAGGCTTGGAGACAAGCGTGTGAGTCTGGTAGCCTGGGGGAGACCCAGACAGACCACACACTTGCAGCCAGGACTGGTGAGATGGTTACTTCAGGGGGGAAGATACCCTGTAGCATTGAGACTGAAGGTGAGCCACAGCCACTTCTAGGTTCATAGGTTCATAGGTAGGTACTAGGCTATCGGCCCAAGGGCCTACGTAAACCTAGCCAACAAGGTTCCCTGGCTTACGCCACCCAAGAAAGTTATTTTCCTGTGCCACTGTCGAGCAGAAACACAGAAGTGATCCCCGGGGTGTATTTCCTATTTCCCATCCACTCATCAAGATTTTTCTTGAAGAGTGCTAATGAAGAACTTTGCTTGACATATATGGGTATGTGGGTATTGATGTTCCTTTGGACAGAGTGACTGCAAGGGTAGAGGTGAATAGTAGTACAAAGGCTAACAGTGAGGCACTGCTGTCAGAGAATAGCAGAGTTCCTGTTGAAGGGAAGCTGGGAAGGGTTACAAAGAGAGAGTTGAGACAGGCTCAGCTCTTGGACCATACATTACATCGCCTGAGGGAGGCAGCTAGTGAGGCACCTGATTCTCATGGGAAAGGGGAATCTGTGTACTGGGACAGAGGATTACTGCATATAGAGTGGACCCCTGAGGGAGGACTAGAGGGTGAGAGAATACAGCACTTGGTAGTGCCCAGAGCATACCGTCTGGCACTTCTTACCATAGCCCGTGATATTCCCTTTACAGGTCATATTAGCATAAAATGTACAAAGAGACGTATTATGCAGAACTTTTATTGGCCTCAGATTTCCAGAGATTTAACAGGGTACTACAGGACCTGTGAGCAGTGCCAAAAGGTAGGCAAGGCAAGAGACAAGGTGAAAGCTCCTTTGATTCCTTTGTCTGTGATTGTGGAGCCATTTTACATGGTAGCTATGGATACTGCAGTGCCTCTGACTACTCCAAGTTCCTCAGGGAAAAAGTATATCCTAGTGGTTGTAGATTATGCTACCAGATACCCTGAGGCAGTGGCATTGTCCTCCATTGAGGCAGAAAAGGTGGCAAATGCTTTGTTAGAGTTTTTTAGCAGGGTAGGTTTTCCAAAAGAAATACTGACTGACAGAGGTGTCAATTTCATGTCAGACCTGCTGATTTGTCTGTGGAAGCACTGTGGGGTGAAACACCTAAAGATCATCCCCTACCATCCCCAGACTAATGGTCTTGTTGAGAGGTTAAACTCTGCACTCAAGATGATGCTACAGGTATTTGCAGACCAGTTTAAGAGGGAGTGGGACAAATATTTGCCCTATCTGTTATTTGCTTACAGAGAGGTTCCCCAGGAATCCACATTTTTTTTCACCCTTTGAGTTGGTGTATGGGCATAGGGTGAGGGGACCTCTAGATTTGATTCGAGATTAGTGGTAGGGTGAGTGTGAATCCCACAAGGGGTCTGTTGTGGCATATGTCCTAAACCTCAGGACAAGGCTCAGGGACCTCATGGGCTTGGCCCAGGAGAATCTGGCCGAAGCCCACCAGCAGAAAAAGGTCTGGTATGATAGGAATGCTTGAGCTAGAGAGTATGCTGGAGGGCAACAGGTTATGGTTCTCATTCCTGTTAGATACAACAAGCTGCAGGCAGCTTGGGAGAGACCCTACTAGGTGGTAAGGAAGGTCAGTGATGTTAACTACATGGTAGAACTGCTTGGCAGAGGCAAGGGCACAAATTGTGCCATGTTAACATGATGAAACCTTACCATGATAGGGAGGACCTTTTGCTGAGTATTTGCAGTGGATGGCAGGAATAGTCTGAGGGGGATCTGATGACTGGTCTCTTCAGTCATGCTTGGACTGACACCTCAGTGGAAGGGGTAGTAATGTCCCAGCAGCTATCCCCTACCCAGGTTCGAGAAATCCAATGAAATGTTACAGGAGTTTGGGGACATGTTCACTGGGAATCCAGGGTGCACCCACCTGGTGCAGCACCATCTGGATACAGGATCCCAAAGACCTATTAAGCAGGCCCCTTATAGGCTGCCTGAGAGAGTCAGAGAGACAAACTGAGGGAAGAGATAGAGGAAATGTTGGAACTGGGGGTAATTCAGGAGTCCAGCAGTCCCTGGCCCTCCTCAGTGGTGCTGGTACCAAAGAAGGATGACAGCACCAGGTTCTGTGTGGACTATTGGAAATTAAATAGTCACACCGAGCCAGACACTTACCCCATGCTTAGGATGGATGAAGCCCTAGAGCAGCTGGTTGGGGCTAAGTATCTTACCACTATTAATTTTACCAAGAGATACTGGCAGGTGCCGTTGACTCCCAGTGCTAGAGAGAGGTCAGACTTTGTGAATCCTTTTGGCTTGTATGAGTTCACAAAGATGCCCTTTGGGATGAAAAATGCCCCGGTGACTTTCCAGAGGCTAGTAGATCATCTCCTAGCAGAATCAGGAGGTTTTGCCCTTGCTTACCTACACGATATTGCCATCTACAGCCATTCCTGACAAAAGTACCTTCAGCATGTCAGGGAGGTTCTGGGCAAACTACAGAGGGCAGGGTAGACCATTAAGTCCAGCAAATGTCAGGTGGGTATGGCGGAGGTCTCCTGCCTGGGGCATAGATTGGGGTGGTGTAAGATTAGGCCAGAACCTACCAAAGTGGAAGCCATTTAGGCATGGCCTGTCCCTGTTACCAAAGAGCAGGTGAGGGCATTTTTAGGGATGGCAGAGTATTGCAGAAAGTTTGTCCACAATTATAGTACCATAGCTGCTCCCCTCACAGACCTGACAAGCAAAAACAGGCTAGATAAGGTAGTGTGGACTCCAGTATGTGAGAATGCATTCCAGAAGCTTAAAGGACCTTTGGGATGACCCCCTGTGTTAGCCAGTCCAGATTACAGCAAATAATTTGTTGTGTAGGTGGATGTTTCAAACCATGGGGTGGGGGTTGTACTTAGCCAGGTCTCCTCAGAAGGAGAAAAGCACTCAGTGATATATCTCAGCCATAGGTTCCAACCCAGGGAGGAATGCTATGCAGTTGTAGAAAAGGATTGCCTAGCCATAGTGTGGGCACTGCAGAAACTTCAGCCTTATCTCTATAGAAGGAAATTCATTGTTGGTACAGACCACAGTCCCTTAATGTGGCTACATTAAGCCAGCCAGCAAAATGCTAAGTCACTAAGGTGGAGCCTAGAGTTGCAAGCATATGATACGACGGTGCAGCACCACAGTAGGGTTAGCAATGCCAATGCAGATGGACTCTCAAGACAGAGAATGGGTTAAGGTTTTCCCAGATAGGCTCAACCCTCACAAGTAACATTTCTCAAGGGTCACTTGAAAAACTAGCTTGAGTTTTCGGGGGAGGGTAGAAATGTGAAATAGAGAAATATTGCCAGTACAGCTATCTGGAATTGTGTAAATAATTCTGTCATTTGTGAATATTGATATGATTTATACAAAACTGTATGTTATGTACTGAGCTAAAATGTAACCACATAATGCCCTGCTGACTTAGAACATAAATGCATATAAATTATATACCTGTGCAAAATGTATGTTTTAACAGTAGAAACTACAGCATGAAAGGGTTAACTTGCAAAATGTCAAGAAAATAAATTGACATTCAATTGCTTTACAATTGTGCTATAAAAGTTCCCTCTCAGTTTCATTGTAGCAGACAGTGTCTAGAGCTAAATGTTTTGTATTGTCTTGAAGGAGAAGTAATTACTAGGTTTAAAACATAAAAGTGTGTTATTGTTTTATGACTTCCAAGATTGCAAACATCAGAGACATATGTATTTTTCACACAGAGATGTTACATTCTGTTAGTTTCTGTTTTAGCCTGGGAACTGAAGTCAGGTGAAAAAAGTGATGCCATCTAAGTTAACCAGTAGTAATATTTGATATTAATTTAAGAACTCTCTCTCAGAGAGAGACTGTGCATTTTGTATTTTGTCTTGGACTTAGCAAGAACATCCACTAATCATCAACATCTGCACTTGTCTTGCTGTAAGTAAGATTTAGGGCATGGTATCTCTTTTAGATATAGATAGGAATATATTAAAGAATAGTTTAGATGTGTTCTGTATTTATTTGAGACTGTTCTTCAATATTGTTTTAACATTTTTTATGTGATTTTGAACTCTGAAGTAACTGTATTGATTTACTGAGTATTATGTATTTATTTATTTATTTGCATTTGTTTACAGGGATGGTCCAGCTGGGCCAGAAGTGCCCATTTTCAGTGGAGTCCCAGGGAGAAAAGCTCCACATATAAAGGCATTTCACATACAATACAGAATTTACATTAATAAAGACATTTAGTACACATTATTGGCAGCTAATACAATTGGTGAAAAAAGCAGTACATAAGTAATCGTTTTCAAATCAAAGATAATATTATACAAGCAATATGGAGTATATACATGAGTATTGTCTTGTTCTTTTATTATTTATTATTCAATATATTTAAAACTGTCTTTGTGGCTGATATTTGTGAGACATATTTAAGCTCTTTGCATATGTATTTGGAGACACTGTACAGGCCACTCCTAAATAGCCTTGCATGTCTTGCTCAGACTACCAATAGGATAATAGTAATATTGCTCAGTAGGATTGGACATCCATTGTTAAGGGCCTTAAAAATAGCTGAAAAGAGTGGTTTGTGGCAGTGGAAACTACTTTATAGTCTGGGCATAAGGGGCATAGCTACTAAACCTGTGCCAGCCTTTCTCAGGCATTTGTGTGTGTTTGTATATAAATCAAATCTCAAAGTGTGTGTGTGTGTGTGTGTGTGTGTGTGTGTGTGTGTGTGTGTGTGTGTGTGTGTGTGTGTGTGTGTGTGTTTGCGTGTGTCTGTGAGTGTGCGTGTGTGTCAGCTACTTGGGCAGGGAGATGAAGCACTGGTTAGACAGAGAGGGTCCTGGAGGTTTTGGCTTAGCTATTCAGCTCATATATCAACACTTTAGCTGTGCCACTGGGGAGTCTTTTTGGGGATATGGAGAGAGAGAGGCAGAAACCAGCCCCAGACTGACTGTGGTCTCTGTGTGTTCTTAAGGGAAATTGCACTTTACTGTGTGTGTACTTGTCATCCTCCCAATGTATACATCCCCTAGCTGTTGCCAGTGTTGAGGACCGAGGCTCCTTGATTACTGGGGCAGTGCAGGGGCATCACACTACATAATAATAAATATGAATATTATAATACCAGGAGACTTTAATTGTTATTTAAGAGAAGTGTAAAAATAAAGGAAATGATATAAGAAAAATGTTAGAAGTCAAAAGATGTGGTAAGTTAAAAATCTTGGACAAAAATTCATGTATGTGCAAAAGGGTTATGTATACAACTGATACAGATTATTTTATAGTATCAGAAGGCATTATTATAGAGAAGGGGAGGTGGTTGAAACAGAATATTCTGATCATCTGACAATATGGCTAGAGATAAAAGAAAACAAGGAATAAAAAGGATAAATGAGAAAGCATGGAATGAAGAGGGAAAGGGATTAGTAATACAATTATGGAAAGATCATATTACTATGAGAACATTTTATAAAAACTAGTCTGAATGGTGGATGATATTTAAGGAAAAATATAAAAAAATGTTTTTACAGTGGCAATATGAAGTGAGAAAAGTAGAGTAGGAAAATGATAAAAAAAGTATAATGATGCATTGGAAGATTTAGAACATAATGACAAATTATTTTGACAAAGAAAAAGAATTATATGCAGTAAATCAAGAAAAAATACAAGAATTGTTATATAAGCAAAACTATTTTTACAAGGAAAAAGAGAAGAGATACCAAGTTACTTAAGCAGATCAATAAAGGAAAGTAACAGTGTAATGAGAGAAATAAAAACTGTAAAAGCAGAAATAGAAACAGCACTAGAAAAAAATATTAACAGCATAGTACAGTATATACAAGAAATGTTTAAAAAAACAATAAGGTAGAAAAAACATGGAAAGTAAAAGGTTAACAGAAAAAGAGAATAAGGTGTTAGAAAGGGAGATTTTGTTTATACAAGCTAGACAAAGTATTAGTACAAGTAAATATAGATTTGATGGCAGAACCAGATGGAATCTATAAATATTTAAGGACTTGTAAAAAAAAAAAAAATATATATATATATATATATATATATATATATATATATATATATATATATATTTGGTAAAGATTTTGAATGAATGGTTAAATGAAGGTTTTAAGTATAAAGAATTATGAAGTGGAATACTTAAATTCATATGGAAGAAGGAAGATAGATAGTACTGAATAATAATAACTATAAGATCTTTATAAAAATAATACAAAAGAGAATTGAAACTAAAATAGAAAATATTATGAAAGATAGTATATATAGTATTAAGGGAAATGGTTGTCAAGCATTATTAAATTATGCAAAAATTGTGGATGATATTATGAATAGAAAAGAAATGAAAATCATAATAGGACACCTTAATAAGGTATTCAGTATAATTAGACTTGAAATTTTATGAGGACTAATGAAAGAATATAACATAAGTGAGAAAGATATTAAATTATGTATGTCAGTGTATAGCAATAATAAAGTAAAAATAATTATAAATGGCTGTATAAGCCAAAACGTGCATATGAAGAGTGGTATGAGAAAGGGATATCCGATGAATTGTATATTGTTTGCATTAGTTATAAATGTGATAGTTTGCTAAATAAATTACAATATACAGGATGTGGGGTATATAACATCTAAAGGGTTAAGAATTCCAGTTCTGTTGACATATGTAGATATAATAAATGCAAAAAAAAAAATCTGGAAAAAAGAAGTAATAATTTGCACAAATGAGTTTCTAGAGGTTATAAGGATAGCTTTAAATAAAGAGAAAAGTAAAGGTTTAGGTGATGTAGGTAGTGGGTATGTATTTTACAATGAAGTAAATTTCTGTGTTAGGTATAACATTTGGGAATAAAAATGCAAGTAGAATTCAATGGGAAAAACATTAGGAGATGTTACGTTACACAATACTTTAAAATGAAGACAAATAGTTATTTCTCTCTTTCAGTGTTTTTTATTAACTACAGTACACACGTGTGGGAGCCTCATGGAAAGTACCAGGGAGTCTCCGAGAACAATGGAATAAACAAGCTTATATACTGGTGATATTGCTGACAGTACAAAAATATAAAAATGAACCAATTAGATCATTATAAAGGGCAATTAACCAATCAAAGGTTTACCCGTAAACATAGGACAATTCACATCATCATATCTCTGGGCAAAGAGAGAAAATCAGATGCACTTCCATAAAAGGCACATTTCCTGCTTTCAGGCAGACTCTTGTTTTTCAGTACTTTCTCGCTGCTCAGAGTTCATTCGAAGTTCCCAGTACACAGTACATTTTAACACATACAAACTGTTACATACTCAATTCCCCCAAACACATGCTTTGGCTGTTCATATTCTATAATCCCCCATTTGATGCTGTGTAAGCATCACCATTTAACCTATCATACATTTGTCCCAAATCTAACATAACCATGCTACTGGTCTTTTCTTTATTAGAAAACATTGTCATTTCCTCATCTACATTCAAAGCTGCAGGCATATAAAACTTAGGCACTTTCTTCACAGTTTTTGAAGCCATTAATTTCAAGATCAGTGCTTTGATTAGGGATAAGATAAGAAAAGCAACAATTGCTAATACTGCAATTAATACAATCAACTTCAACTGTTCACCTCCCCAGCCTGAGAACAGGTTGGTTAACCATGCCCATGTTGAACTATCGGCCTCTTTGGCCTTCGAGAGTTTGGAAATTCTTTGAATCAGTTCAAGATGGCTTTCACTTTCATGCTGATTATCAGGAATAAACATACAGCACTCCTCCTGGATTAAAGCGCAAGTTCCTCCTTTCGCCGCTAGGGTGAAATCAAGAGCCATACGGTTTTGGAGTACTACAGCTCTCATAACAGTCAATTCATCAGCCACTAGTTCTAAGGCAGAAAATGTAGCATTGCTTAATATTTCAAGCAATTTAGATAGCTTTCTCAGTTCCCAAATTGATTTCGCTGCTCCATTTGACGGAATTATACCAGCCCATGTTATGACGTCATCACCTAAGTCCATATGGGATAGTCCTTTAGTGCCAGCATGAGCTAAATCATGATGATAGATCCATGAAGCATCAACTTGACCTACCAGATTGGTAGACTTTTTGACCTCTCGAACGTTCCGAATTTTTCCTTGAGGTAAAGCAGATACATGTTGGATGGCTGGGACTAAATAACCCAAGAAACAGCTACCAGACCAATTCCCTGGTAACCACTTATATGCCTTTCTACCACAAATAAAATACAACCCTTCTTCCAAGAGCATAGTGGAAATGTTAGTGGTAACATTATTATTGAACACTACTTGAGAGAATACATCGTCTAACTAACTTAAGATGTGATAGTTGTGAGTAATTTGTCATTGTAGGGCTATTTTCAAAGATCCATACCTCCTTTGGCCCTAACATCATTCCAGTCACATTACACATCTGCCAGTCTGAATAATTCATGAATGGTACAAATACAGAGGCCCACCATGCTGAATAGGACATAGACCTATCCCGTGCCGTAATGTTAATTGACTGCAAAGCTGTGTAGTTAGTAATGGCACATACTCTCTGAATTGTTATAGTGCAATTACTTGAACCGACTTTCTTTATTCCCTTTTGTTTTAGGCATAAAATGCCTTGCTGACGGTATGCTAGACTCAGAGCTACAGTTCGATTTGAATGTATTTGTTTACACAATCCCCCAGAAGTATTAAAGAGGATGGTGGAATAGTTGTCAGTAGGTAAAGGATTAGCTGTCATTGGCAGGCCATCATGTGAAGTGGGAAGAGCTTCACAGATCCATTAATCAGAAACGTTGAAGGTGGAAGCATATACATGTTTAATGGCCTGGTAGGTGTTGAAAGGTGGATGCCATGTAGCTCGTTTGGCATGATGCGTCGTTGGAGCAGGAAACAAAAATGGCCACAGTAAAAATAACAAAACGACAAGAATAACCACCAAAATAGTTGTGCAGTACTTTTGTGGGAATGGTGGTTGCACCTGTATTTTGTCTTGAGGGTGAGGTTGTCCAAATGGATAAACATCAGGCATTGTCAGGTGCTGGTACAGTATGACTTCAAGTATGAGTAGCAATAGGTGGAGAATCAGGAGCAGCAAAAGGTAAAGGTTGTTGACCTTCAGATGGAATTACCTTCTTGACATGCGATATGTGAATCCAAGTGGGTGAGCCTTGTAGTTGAGCCGCTGATGATGTCATCAGTAAAACCAGGAAGGTCCCCTTCCAGCGTGGTTGAAGTGCTGTTTTTCGAGAGAATGACTTGACGTACACCCAATCTCCTGGTTGTACTGCAGACGACAGGAACGGATCAGGAATATGTTGAGCTGCTGCTACCTGCTGGTGATGAGACTGTAAAAAAGAAACAAGAGAAGTGCAATATCTAAGAATATCATGATCAAATGCATCATACTCAGAAAAGGGTGGTGGTCGAGTCATGAGCAGGTGGCCCATGAGAATTTCATGAGGAGAAAGACCTTTAGTAGGATGTACTTGCGCTCTCATAGAGAGTAGGGCTAAAGGTAGGGCCTGTACCCAAGTGAGGCCCGTTTCAGTAGTAATTTTTGCCAGTCTAGTTTTCAGAGTCTGATTCATGCACTCGATAATACCTGATACCTGTGGTCTATATGGACAATGAAATTTTAGAATGATGCCTAACATCTTACACAGTGAATCAATTAACTGAGCAGTAAAATGTGTTCCACGGTCTGAATATATTTGACAGGGAACACCAAAATGAGGTATCAATTCATAACAAAGTTTCTTAGCAACTGAAATGGTGTCGTTTTTACTACATGGGTAGGCTTCTAACCACCCAGCCAAAACATCAACAACAGTTAGAACATATTTGAAATGAGCACAAGGTGGAAGTTCAATAAAATCCCATTGCAAAGCGCAAAATGGTCCCAATGGTTTTGGCAGTGGTTGTACGGGAGCCATAGTGCCTTTTGAAATATTATACTGTAAACAAATGGAGCACATGCTCAAAAAATGCTGTACAGAAGCAGAAAGTCCTGGGGCAAACCAATCCTTTTGGATTTGTTTTATTAACGCTTGTACCCCAACATGAGCTGGCAAATGATATGCTTTAATAAGAGAATTTAACATGGACATTGGGCAGACCAGTCTGCCATCTGGATGTTGCCAAATGAAATCAGAGCATTTAAAACAACCTTGAGCCAGCCGTGTTCTCCTTTCTGATTCTGGAGCTTCATCCTGTAAAGCTTTTAACACTGTGGTATCAAAAGTGAAGTTGCAAAGGCTGCAAAAAATGTCCCTGAACAGTTTGTGAGAGACCAGCCAGTTTAGCAGCCCAGTCATCTAAATTATTGCCCTTAGTTTCAAAAGAGTCATTAGATTGATGGGCTGCACATTTAACAACAGCAAGTTCAGATGGTAGCAATAAGTCTTGTAGCAAGTTATTGATATAAAAATGTTTTTTAACGGGTGCCCCGGAAGAAGTTAAAAACCCTTGTTCCTTCCATAGTATACCAAAATCATGAACAACACCATGGGCATAACGGGAGTCAGTATATATAGTTACAGACTTGTCCTTAGCTATTTTGCATGCATTCAATAATGCCACTAGTTCTGCAGCCTGTGTGGAAGTGCCTGGGGGTAATCGTGCTGACCTTAAAACTTCAGTCGGAGTACAGACTGACCAAGCTGCTTGGAATTCTCCGGAGTTTGTTCATAAGCAGGATCCATCAACAAAAAGAACCAAATCAGGATTTTGCAAAGGAGTGTCATACAAGTGTAACCTAGGAGAAAGAACAGAGTTAACTACAAGCACACAATCATGTGGTTCGCCCTCATCCGATGTTGGTATTAAAGATGCAGGGTTCAGTGGTGGGAAGCGTATGACTTGCAGGGCGGGGTTATTTATTAAACTTAATTCATACTTAGTAAGACGTGCACTTGAAAGATACTGTGTTTTTGTTTTCAAAAGTAATGCTTGAACTGCATGTGGGACTGCTAATATAGTATCATGTCCCAGGGTTAGTGGAGCCACCATATCAACCAAGACAGTAGCGGCTGCCACAGCCCGTAAGCAAGCTGGGTAACCAGAGGCAACCGGATCAAGCTGAGTGCTGTAGTAAGCAATAGGCCGGTAGCCTCCAGTGCGTTGCTGAGCAAGGAGACACAAGGCAGTCTTGTTTCGCTCACAGCAAAAGAAAACAAAAGGTTTGGAATAATTTGGCAACCCTAAGGCAGGAGGATTTACCAAGGCTGATAGCCTGAAAAGCCTCATCATGTTGTGATGTCCAGGGTAAAGGTTCCGTAATGTCCTTTTTTAGGAGTTGTAACAAGGGGGCCGAAATTTCCAAAAAAATTAGGCACCCATTGTCTGCAGTATCCTGCTAGGCCAAGGAATCCTCAAAGCTGCCTCTGAGTTACAGGGTGTGGGGCATTTTGAATAGAAATTATACGATTTGGGAGTATTTGACAAGAACCCATTGTAATAATATGTCCCAAATACTGCACCTTTGCCTGACAGAATTGTAATTTTGATCTATTTACTTTAAACCCTCGTGTAGCCAAAAAGTTTTAACACTAGAAGGGAATCTTCGCTACATGAGTTACTGTCCGGCGAAGCTATAAGAATATCGTCCACATATTGGACTAGAACTGAACGTGATGGTAGTTGCAGATCCTTTAAATGTCTATGCATCTCTCTAGAAAATAAGGTTGGGGATTCTACATATCCTTGGGGCAATTGAGTCCAAGTATACTGTTGGCCTTTGTAGGTAAATGCAAACAAATACTGACTATCAGGATGTACTGGAATAGAGAAAAAAGCTGATGAAATATCTATTACCATAAAACATTTTGCAGTAGGTGGGATACAGATCAAAATAGTAGCTGTATTTGGTACAATCGGGAAAACAGGCAAAACAGCTTTATTAACTTCCCGCAAGTCTTGCACAAATCTGTAAGCTTGTTTGCCAGGTTTCTTCACCGGTAATATTGGAATGTTACATGGGCTTGTGGTGGGTACTATGATCCCTTGCATTTCTAATGCAGAAATAACAGGGGCAATACCAGATATAGCCTCAGCTGTCAAAGAGTACTGTGGTACTCGCAGTAACTTTGCACCTGGTTTTAAGGTTATTGTTACAGGAGTAGCTGAGGTCAAAAACCCTACATCATTGTCATGAGTAGTCCACAGGTGGGAGGGTAGGGAATGTCAATACTCATTACTGTTAGAATTTGGCTGGATACACATCATCTGTAAAATGACAGAGTCATCTAAAGCTTCCAGGGTACTATCCTGTTGGTCTGAAGGTACTTGAAGATGAACTCCATCAGCTGTGCAAAAAATGGTGGCCCCCATTTTGCAAAGCCAGTCTCTTCCTAATAGATTTAAAGGTGCTGAGGGTCCTATTAAGAATGCATGGTTATCCTGCAGAGGTACCAAAGTTACTGGGACTGGAATAGTTTCGGAATACTCAATAGGTATACCAGAGACACCCACCCCTCTAGTTATTTTGTCGGAGAGAGGAACATTTATGGCTGCTTTGCCAGCTAGCATGGATTTAGTTGCTCTGGTATCAATTAAAAATGAATAGGATTTATTTTTAACCAGTAACATAACATGTGGTCCATCATGATCCACAGGAATAAAAGGACACAATTGCTGTTGTTTCTGTTCAGGGAACCTTCATTGTGGTTGCTGTCGATTTGACGGCGTCCAGCTAGAATTCCACTGTTGCAACGTTTCGGTGTATGGTGCAGGTTGTTTAGCCAAATATGGACACTCATTTTTCCAATGGCCTGCTTGGCCACAGTTGAAACACTCTGTCTGATTACTAGAATTCTGGGGTGGAGCCAACTGTGTTCCCTTCCAGTTTTGTCTATTCTGATTTCCTGCTCCTTGGCATCCACCCCTCCCTCTCCCTCGTCCTCTACCCCACTGACCAAAAGCGCTACACATTTGGATTTGTGCTTTTACTAATTTCTCTTGTAAATCCTTCTTTTCTTTGGCTAAATGGTCAGATAGGCATTGTACCTGCTGGACTAACTCATGTAGGCCCAAACTGGGCCAGTTTAAACATACTTCCTTTAGCTTGTCCCTCACCTGAGGGCGTAACCCATTACAAAGGCAGCTGACAGCCCACTTTGTGCTGGTCCTTCGGTGGGCTCTGGGTACCCGGAATATACCTCAAAGGCTTCCGTGAGTCGATTTAAGTATTCATCTATAGGCTCATCCTCTTTCTGTATGACTGATTTAATTTTTGACAAATTGGGGGTAGGTGGCACTATTACAGTGATAGCATCAACTATACATTGCCTAACCACTTCAAATCCATTCTCCACTTGTGTGTTGTGCTTCGGTATTGGGGTAGGAACATTAGCATGATCCCAGATACGTTTCATCAGATCAGTTGGGACAGTGTATTGGAGGACAGCTCTAACCTCTTCTATGGTAGGATTTTGCAAACAGATATGTCCTGCCAATACGCGTTGAAACTTCACTGGGTTATTATGAATAGGCGGAAGTGATTTGGTGATCGCTTGAAAATCAACTGCTGACCACGCCCTGGGTATCACCACAGTAGCCGGTTGTCCCGCATCTCTAGCATGTGCTGGGTTTGGGACTTCTCTCAATGGGAATACTCCCTATTCATCTGATGGGCTAGTGCCCGATTCAGAGTCAGAATCTGAATTAGATTTGTCCGGACCACTGTAGCCGTCATTGTCTTCAATCGCAATTGGACATTGTTTGTAATATTTACCCTTGCATAAATATACGGCTTTTTTATTGTGATATTTTTTTGGCTGGCTAAATCTAGGGTCAAAAAGCATTTGTGCTTTTCTTTTCTGCTGCTTTTTTGTTTTCAAACGGGTTAGTCTAGGTGACGGTTTACCTGTATCTGTTTGGCCAGGTTGTTCTATAAGTGGTCTGCTAGGCTGACCTCCCATTGACTGACTTCTGCTTCCAGAATCGGGTGCAGTCTACTCTTCTCCCCGCCGGCCTTCACCCTCTGTTGTGGAACTCACTGCTCCGTCTTGAACCTGTGAAGGCTGATATAGGGGTGGAGGAGCCGTAGGGGGTGGGGGAACCAGGGGTTATCATCCTCAGATGATTCAGTTATTTGTAATTTACTTAATTCTTGTACAGGATATAATCCCTTAAGGGGCGTTTCCTTTAAGCGTTTACCGTTTGCTACATCTAGATTACTCGCAGTATGTTGCAGTTCCCTTATCTGCTCTTTTAGTTTCTTTTGATTATCCTTGAGACTACTGATGACCGAGTCCTTCTCCCTTTCTTTAGCTTCATACATCCAATCATTAAAAGCTGCCCAGCACAACCCTGGTACTCTTCCTTTCTTTTTTAATTTCTTTTGCAAATTAGTCAATATATCTTTATTAAAACTACCATTTTCGGGAAAAGCAAGGTCACCGTCATTTTTAGTAAGGGCGATCCACGGATTTAAAAACATGCAACTGTCCCGGGACACACGATAAAACATATAACCAGCTGGTGTACCTCTTTCTGGCTCCGTTATTTTTCCCGCACTCACTCCCATTTTCACTCAATAAGCTATACTTGTTTAACACAGGTTTAGCTATGGCGTTATATAAACGTCTTGTTACCCCACTATCATTCCTCCTTTCATACGTATGTCACCAGTATTTCCATATTAACCCACACTCATACTGCACATTTAATAGCAGAAGAGAATGCATGCCACTTACCTCAAACAACTGAATGAGAGAAATCATATCTTTTCCTGCATAAAAAAACTTCAAATCTTTAAGGCAGGCAAATACAGAGAAATGAAAGAAACACTGCAAAAACAGAAAAGTCTGTTATGGGCCCTTTTGTTAGCAGTATTTCATCCACTTCCTGACTGCTGCAGCTTGTTCTCAATTCAGATCCGGGTAAACGGCACCAATTGTTACGTTACACAATACTTTAAAAATGAAGACAAATAGTTCTTTCTCTCTTTCAGTGTTTTTTATTAACTACAGTACACAAGTGTGGGAGCCTCATGGAAAGTACCAGGGAGACTCCCAGAACAAAGGAATAAACAATCTTATATACTGGTGATGTTGCTGACAGTACAAAAATATAAAAATGAACCAATTGATCATTATAAAGGGCAATTGACAATCAAAGGTTTACCCGTAAACATAAGACAATTCACATCATCATATCTCTGGGCATAGAGAGAAAATCGGATGCACTTCCATAAAAGGCACATTTCCTGCTTTCAGGCAGATTCTTGTTTTTCAGTACTTTCTCGTTGCTCAGAGTTCATTCAAAGTTCACAGTACACAGTACATTTTAACACATAGAAACTGTCACATACTCAATTCCCCCAAACACATGCTTTGGCTGTTCATATTCTACAGAGAAAAAAAAACAAACCCATCTTTTCTGGATAACATACCATTCAAAAAAAAGGATTATTTGATAAATTCAGTGCTTATGGGAAAATAGCATACTTATCATGTATATTTATGTTGCTAACAGTAGTTGAAAAGAATTATTGCCAATAATTGTTTTTCATTTATATGGAATTCTAGGATAACCCAGTAAGAAGAGGAATTTTGTACTGAAATAAAGAAGGTTTAGGGTTAATTAACCCAGTGGTATATGCTGCTTCATTTAATTAGTAAAGACTATCAAAGTGGATAAATGTACAAGATGAGATATTAGTAGTAAAACTATATAGCTATGTATATGATAAATGTTGGCTATGGTAAAAAACAAAACAAAAAGAGTGCATAAATGAAGAAATAAAATGTTATTAAGAAAAAATATTTTTTTGAAAATAAAAATTAATGATATAGAAAAAGAAAGATAGTATGGTGTAATGCAATGATAAAACATTACAAGGTAAAACCATGAGAAAATATAGCAGATCAAAACATTAAAGCTATAAAAAAGCAAATGGTGAAACCAGAATGCAGAATGCAATATTTTTTCTTTGAGGAGACTGCTAATAGATAAATTACCAGTAAAAGAAATATGCCATATAAAAAGGAAAGTGATGGAATATGTTTAGATTATCAAGAAGAAGAAACCACTGAACATGTTTCTAAAATGTAAAAAAGTTATGTGGAAAACTATGTAAAGAAGATTTTTTTCAAAGTTATAAAAGAAGTGGATAAAACAAATATGGATATTATAAGAATAGAAATAAAGAACATGTTAAAAGAATAGATACAAAGCTATCTTATGTTACATGGGTTATATGGAGTCAAAGAAGAAATGAAATTATGTCTAATGGTAAATTAATTTTAGCAACAACATTAAGTAAAAGCAGAAGGTGGTTATGGAAAAAGGAGTGGGAGTCTAATAGGGATGAAATTTTAGTATGATTGTAAGAGTAATTATGAATATGTGTAAATATATTTGAATACCAATAAAGTTGCACATTTGTAAATATTTGTAAATATGTAAATATGTTGTAAATAACAGTTATTTTTTGTATATAAATAAAAGATCCCTATTCTTTTTGATAGGTGCCATACAATCTTTTGCATCCAGCTGAGCTACCACCAATGCAAGCAGATGGGACCACAATTTAATGTCTCATTTAAAGGACAACAATTAGGAATGTAGCATCCCCTATACTGCACTGCAGTGTTAGCAATCAATCTACCTGGTGTGGCAGTATAGCCCACAGCCTTGTGCTTCAAAGGTGAGTGTGCTACTTGTTGCAATACTGAACCTGTGTAGCAATAAATAAATAAATAAATAAAAATAAAAATAACAGTTTGGTGAGGATGGTCATGGACTCTAAGGGGCAAGACAGAAAGAGGGAGATTATTTAGTTTTTGGTTAGAGTGTAAAAGAGAGCTTCCTTCCAGTGAGGAACTGTAATTAAGAGGCAAATTTACCTAGCTGCATCCTGTACATGTCAGAATAAATTGGGTAGGGGTGTGTAAACAGTTCCTGCATTTATGAGAAGTTTAGTTGGATTGCATACTGCGAGAGGTGTCCATTTTTGTCATTCTTATATTGAAGGAATGCTGCAATGCTTCCATTGAAAGCTTTAAATGTTGTATGGTCATTTTATTTATTTATTTATTTATTTATTTATTTTCTATTTCTTAACTGTGTAGGTGAGCTGGTTTAAAAGACTCTTTCCAGCAACAACCCAGACAGAAAGGCAAACATAAGGCATTATAGAAGAAAAACAATACAGTTGTACACAGTGATCATTAGTCACAATTAGGAATGAATACAAAATTAATGATGATTAAATTGTGTAAACCTATACAGCAAAATTGTTGATATACACTATAACCCACTCTGCACAATAGACTCAGACATTACCATTTGGCTCAGATTTAAAATATGAGCATATGCTGGGAAGATAATATTAAGAAGCAGAATAAATCCACTGTTAACCATTGTATATAGGTTCATAGGTTCAGAGGTAGGTACTAGGCTATCTGCCCGAGGGCATTTATAAGCCTAGCCAGAGTGTGTCAGCTTTCGCTGCCCCATTGATTAATTAACTGAGCCTCTGTCAAGAAGAGCCAATGAAGTGATCCCAGGGGTGCATTTTCTGTTACCCATCCACTCATCAAGGTTTCTCTTGAAGAGTGTTAGTGAGGGGCTCTGCCTAATGTAGTTAGGAATTTTGTTCCAAAGCATGGGGAGTCTCTGTGATAGGAATCTATCCTTCCAGCATGTTCTATTTATTGTTGTGGTGAGGTTTAGTTCACTAGAGCGAGTGGCTCACAGTGACTTGGATTTCTTTAGGTGGAGCATGTCCATCAATTCTGAGTTGGACATGGCTTTGTAAGTCAGGCAGAGATCACCTCTGAGTAAGCGATATGCCACTGAGTACAGCTGGAGTTTTTCCAGTCGGGCTGCATAGGACATATGTTTGAGACCAGTAATCCTCTTGGTGAGGAACTTTTGTGGTCTTTCCAGCTGTTGGAAGTGTCTTGTGAGGTACATCCCAAACGGGGCATTGTACTCTATGATGGGTCTGATGAGTGATGAGTAGAGGGGCACAATAACCTCTTTATTTCTAGATGCGAACCCTTTAGTAATTAAATGGGCTACATAGAAGGATTTCCTAACTACTTTGGCAATATGATTGTCAAAGGAGAGATTACTATCTACCTGGGTCCCCAGATCTCTTATTACTTCTTCTGTATTAAGGGGGCTGCCACCTATGTGGTAATTCATGGGTGTTTTGTTTTTCCCAAATGGGATGACTATGCATTTTTTGGCATTTAGCTTGAGACCATGACTTTGACACCAGGTGTCCGTCTCAGTAAGGCCCTTTTGGAGAATGTCTATTTCAGCTGGTGAGTCAATTATGGCTCCCAGTTTGCAGTCATCGGCGAACTTGGTTAGCCATAGTCCTCCTGTATTTGCCTGTACTTCTGAGAAGTATATGCCAAACAGTAGGGGTCCCAGGACCGAGCTTTGTGGGACACTACTTGTGACTGGTTTAGAGTTGGACCTGGAGCCGGCTATTCTTACTGTGTGAGTTCTGTCTAAAAGCCAGTTGGCAACCCGTCTCGTGACATAGGGGTTTATGTTCAGGCTGGTGAGTTTTTCTATAATTCCCAAGTGGGGAATAGTGTCAAAAGCCTTGGCGAGGTCAAGGTAGGCTGTGTGAACTACCTTACCCTCATCTATGGCTTGGTGACTGTCTCAAAGAAGTCAACCAGGTTTAGTAGGCATGATCTGCCCTTAACAAAGCCGAACTGGGTTGGGTCAAGTGTTTAGAGGTTCCCAATGTCTATGTTAATGTGTTTCATGATGATGCGCTCCATAGCCTTGTAGTCCAGTCTAGTCAGGCTTATCAGGTGATGGTTACCAGGGTCAGTTGTGGCCCCTCCTTTGTGGAGTGGAATAACCATTGCTGTGCGCCATTCTATGGGTACGTAGCCTGTGGAGAGGCTGAGGTTGAACAGTGTGTTTAGGTGGGGGGTTAGTTCGTTCTGTAGTTCATGCATGACGCAGCCTGGGACACCATCTGGCCCCATTGACGCTGTGCTTTTGGCTTTTGAAAGGGCTGTTTTCACCTGTGCATCTGTGATTTCTGGGACACTACTTTTTTCCAGTATTGTTGTGGGCCCTTTTGGGGGTGAGAGGGGGGTGAAGTTTGCACTGAATCTATCTGCCCGGATGTTGGCAATATCCGTGGGTTCAGTATATTTTGTGCTATTTTGCACTAGCTCAGAGCATATCTGTGAGTTGCCATTTAGATTCATGACATAGCTAAATAAGGCTTTGTGGTTATCTTTCAAATCCTTGGCTATTTTTCTTTCAAAGTTAGCCTTGGAAGATTTTATGAGGGACCTTAGTTTCTTACTGATACTGATCAGGGATGTCTTTCCTTCTTGGGATTTTCTTTTTTTCTGAACTAGTTTCCTCCTTCTATTGTATAGCCTGTTTATGGCAAGGGTCCACCAGACTGGTTTCCTTCTCTTAAGGGAGTGACTCTTGCTTTTGCTAGGGATGGCATGATCCATGCATCCTTGTAGGTGCTCATAGAGTGCATTTGTAAAGGTTTCTGCATCTTGGGCAGCGTTATCCTTTAGCGTGGGGGCTGAGGAACTTACCACCTCTGTCTTAAGTAAAGTGAAGTTTGCTTTAGAAAAGTTTTTTACTGTGGTTTCCTTAGTTGGGGGTGGTGGTGGGGTGTGGACATCCAGAGTGATTAGTTTATGGTCTGATCTAACCAGTGATGGGTTGACATCTGGTGTGGAACACCTGTTGCCCATGTTGGTGATGACCAGGTACAATATATTTTCACCTCTGGTAGGGGAGTTTACCAGCTGATCCAGGGCATTTGAGTTGATAAATTCCAGGAAGCGCTGGACCTGGGAGTTTGTACTTGAGTAGTTTTCCCAGTTAACGGTAAGGTAATTGAAATTGCTCAATATCAGGGTGTTCGATAGGACCTTCATGTTTTCCAGTGTCTCCAGAAAGGTGGAGTGGTGGGTCATGGAGGGTGATTTGTAGCAGGCCACAATTTGCATTGCAGATTTGCCTGATGTTAGTTGCACATGGATGATCTCGAAGGTATCATGCTGCACCACTAACCTGGAGGTATAGGTATCCTTGATGAATCTGGATACACCCCCCCCTCCTTTTGTGTTTCGGTCCATGATCTGTGGCCGAAATGTGTGGTATGAGTTGTATCCCGGTAGTGCTGGGGTGCTCTGTGGAGCCTTGAACCTGGTTTTAGTTACTGCACAGATGTCAACATTCTCCATACTGAGGAGTGCTTCGAGCACATGCATTTTGAGATTTAACCTCCTGGCATGGAGTAGCATAACCCTCGTTTTTTTATTTGTACTGTTTCCCAAGGTGGGTTTGACTTTTGAGCCTTGCCTAAAAAGGCATTATGGGGGCAGCAAGAGCCTTGGCCAGTGTTCGGAAGCCTAGGGGTGACAGGTGCAAGCCGTCTCTTGCAAAGCAATGAGGCCTGTCAAGCATGTCGTCCCAGGCTGACAGACACTGGATCCCCTTTGAATGACACCAGAAGCTTAGCCAATTGTTGAAATTGATAATTTTTTTTCTTTATACTGCGATATCATTCTTGGTGAGGGCAGGATGCTACTCAGGGTCATACCCACCTGGGTTACATGATCAGAGAGCTCTTCCATGTCTCTTTTCATGTAGTCCAGGGAGGTACATCTCAGGTCATTCACACCAACATGAACAATGACAGAGTCATATTTGTACTTGTTCTGGAGTGACCTGAGTGCTTGTGTTATGTGGCGGATTGTGGCTCCCGACAGGCAGCTATCAGTAACCTTCTCCTTGTCCAGCCTAGTGAGTGGGCTGTCAGTGTGCTTGACTATAGAGTCGCCTTTTACTAGTGTGTTAGGTATGTTATTTTGCCTTAAGGGCTGTGCTTGTGCGGCACACTGATTTTGTGTTTTATGTGTTGTCTGGTTTGTGACAGGAGGTGCAGGTTTTTTGGGTGTCTGCTTTGGAGGTCTGTGATGCTTTTGCAGGTTTTTATTTAGAGCCTCCAAGTATGATTTTGTGTATTTATGTGTATTTTTTGCCAGTGCTGGTTTAGTATGTCTATGTGAGGCTGGATGTGTGGTGCAAGTGTTAACCTTCGCCTCATGACTGCTTGTTTCAGTCTTGGGTGGAGAGAGCTTAGCCTCCAGTTTAGCTATATAATTGCATCCCTCTCATATGTTAATGTTTTGTGGTAGGAGGAGAGGGTTGTCTGTGTACATGAGGCAGTTGTAACATTGCCTCAGGATACCCAGGTTCACCAGCTGGACTGGAGAGTATACCTGAAATTGCCCTTTGGTCATGTCTGAATAGTAGGGTAAGCTGCTTAGTTGCTTGGTTGGTGAGGGGTGAATAATGAGCCTTGCCCTGCTGGGCAATCAAGTGTTGGGGTATATTAGTGCTTGCTATTAGGACTGAGCAAGTGCTGGGCTGTAGGATGCTTTTTAAGTGCTTAGGTTGAGAGTTAGACTACTTTCAAGGGAAAAACTGAAGAGGCGACTTGGTGGAGTCGGGATAAATTTAGCCCTAGCTAACAGGCGCTGCCCGGATGTGCAAAATGGTGCAAATGCATTTTTTACAGCAGGGAAATGAAAGAGATAGAAATTAGCCCAAAATGGCCCACAAACTACTAACTCCTGGGCTGGAGCCACTCCTCCAGGGACAAATGGCTGCTCAAAGCTCCCTCTCTCACAGGTGAACAGAGAAACCTCCCTTTATCCAAGTAAGGTATGGGCAACTCAGAAAATTTTAACAGCCCTGAATTCAGTACTAGCCTGAAAACTGGACTATACTAGCTTAGAAAGGAGGGAAACAAAGAATTTTTTTTTTTGAAAAGATAAGGCAAAAACAGTAAAAATACATGTAAAACAGCTTTAAACGACTACAAACAGTAAAAAATACACTTAAAACAGATTTAGGTGACTACACGCAATCAGAAAAGGCTTTTAAACAAATTACCCAATTAACCAGTAAAAAAATCTCAAAACTGAGCCCTGTTCCTGTAGTCTTCAAACAGACAAGTTCTAACTGCACACTCCTGCCACTGGGGTGCAGGGTAACCTTCTCCAAAAAGGAAGGCCTGGGTTAGTGCTCATGTTATACAAACAAAGCTAGATTCAGCAGGCCTGGATCTAGTCTATGCTACAGTAAACAAGGTGCACCAATTTCAGTAAGAAACAGTTCAAATATGCAGGCACTATAAGCCTTTAACCAGAAATTTCCAGCTCAGAAGGGCAGAGTCCATCCTCTCCTCCTTCAAGAGTGCAGACCACGAACCTTCTTAATGTAAAATAACTGGCCTGAAGCTCAAGTGCTTAAACCAGAACTAATACACTTTTAGAATAACAGACACTGAGCCCTCAATCAGCAGTTCCCAACTTAGAAGGATGTAAGCTACCTGTCCTGCCACAACAGTGCAGACCACAAATCTTCTTAATGTAAAACAACTGGTCTGAAGCCCAAGTGCTTAAACCAAAAGGCTTAGAATTATAGCTACACTTTAATCAGGTTACTAACAAGCAGTAATAATTACAATTGAATACTTTTAAGAAGGCCTTGATTAGTGCTCAAGTTATGCAAACAAAGCTAGATTCAGCAGGCCTGGATCTAGTCTATGCTACAGCAAACAAGGCACACCAATTTTAGTAAGAAACAGTTCAAATATGCAGGCACTATAAGCCTTTAACCAGAAATTCCCAGCTCAGAAGGGCAGAGTCCAGCCTCTCCTCCCACAAGAGTGTAGACCACGAACCTTCTTAATGTAAAATAACTGGCCTGAAGCCCAAGTGCTTAAACCAGAACTAATACACTTTTAGAATAACAGGCACTGAGCCCTCAATCAGCAGTTCCCAATTTAGAAGGATGTAAGCTGCCTGTCCTGCCACAACAGTGCAGACCACAAACCTTCTTAATGTAAAACAACTGGTCTGAAGCCCAAGTGCTTAAACCAAAAGGCTTAGAATGATAGCTACACTTTAATCAGGTTACTAACAAGCAGTAATAATTACAACTGAATACTTTTAAGAAGGCCTTGATTAGTGCTCAGGTTATGCAAACAAAGCTAGATTCAGCAAGCCTGGATCTAGTCTATGCTACAGCAAACAAGGCGCACCAATTTTAGTAAGAAACAGTTCAAATATGCAGGCACTATAAGCCTTTAACCAGAAATTCCCAGCTCAGAAGGGCAGAGTCCAGCCTCTCCTCCCACAAGAGTGCAGACCACGAACCTTCTTAATGTAAAATAACTGGCCTGAAGCCCAAGTACTTAAACCAGAACTAATACACTTTTAGAATAACAGACACTGAGCCCTCAATCAGCAGTTCCCTACTTAGAAGGATGTAAGCTGCCTGTCCTGCCACAACAGTGCAGACCACAAACCTTCTTTATGTAAAACAACTGGTCTGAAGCCCAAGTGCTTAGACCAAAAGGCTTAGAATGATAGCTACACTTTAATCAGGTTACTAACAAGCAGTGATAATTACAATTGAATACTTTTAAGAAGGCCTTGATTAGTGCTCAAGTTATGCAAACAAAGCTAGATTCAGCAGGCCTGGATCTAGTCTATGCTACAGCAAACAAGGTGCACCAATTTCAGTAAGAAACAGTTCAAATATGCAGGCACTATAAGCCTTTAACCAGAAATTCCCAGCTCAGAAGGGTAGAGTCCAGCCTCTCCTCCCACAAGAGTGCAGACCACGAACCTTCTTAATGTCAAATAACTGGCCTGAAGCCCAAGTACTTAAACCAGAACTAATACGCTTTTAGAATAACAGACACTGAGCCCTCAATCAGCAGTTCCCTACTTAGAAGGATGTAAGCTGCCTGTCCTGCCACAACAGTGCAGACCACAAACCTTCTTAATGTAAAACAACTGGTCTGAAGCCCAAGTGCTTAAACCAAAAGGCTTAGACTGATAGCTACACTTTAATCAGGTTACTACCAAGCAGTAATAAATACAATTGGACACTTTTAAGGAGGCCTGAATTAGTGCTCAAGATATGCAAACAAAGCTAGATTCAGCAGGCCTGGATCTAGTCTATACTACATCAAACAATGTGCACCAATTTAAGTAAGAAACAGTTAAAATATACAGGCACTATAAGCCTTTAACCAGAAATTCCCAGCTCAGAAGGGCAGAGTCCAGCCTCTCCTCCCACAACAGTGCAGACCACAAACCTTCTTAATGTATATAAAGCCTTTATACTATGGTTTCTGATATTTGAGGCTGCGGTTGTGTAGCGGTTAGCTTTGTCACAGCAAGAGGTTCTCCAGTTCGATTCTCAGCTAGACACCATAAAAATTCACTGCCAATCATTAGCGGACCAGAGTTCTGCTGTGGTGACCCCTAACTGAGAAAAGCCAAAAGACAAAAGTTTGGCCAATGAATTGTGAAACATAATTTCAGAAGGCAGCTTTTTCTAGAGTGCAGAGTCTAATTTGGAAAAGGCATGTTCCCCAAAAGTTGTTTTAAAAAATACACATATTAAAAATATGCCGTCTTCTTTGGAACTTCTTAAAAACTTAGACATTGTTTCTGATAAGAAGCTTTCTTTTATGTGGAGGGCAGTGTCCTTCATTTAAGATTTTGAAAATAAGTACACCTAGTAGGATGGCTGCTCTTTATGCAAATATAGATAACCTCTTCAGATTATTAAAGAGTCTATCGTGAATTGAGTGAATATCTGCCAACAGGACACATCTGCAAAGTTTACTTTATGCAATCTGGAGTCTGTTAGTGTTACAGGATGAGTGAAAGGTCAGCTGTGGTAGTCCAAATCCTAGCTTGTTGATAAAAATATTCTTGGCTATGGCCATGTGTACTACAGGAAAGAGGAGATAAGAGATGCTATAAAAGTGTTTTAGTTGGGTTAAAACTTTGCTGATGATGTTGTCATTGTTGGATGAAAAGGTGAGACTGAGCAAGGAAGAGACATAGATATTTGTATATAGCAACTTTGGAGATGGCATTGTTGTGGTTATCTGTGATGGAGATGTTTGAGAGGTGATGTATTTTTGGGAGAATGTGAAGAGCATAATATTGCTTTGTTATGATTAATTAGAAGTGGTTAGTACTGGCCCAGTGAGAGAGATTGGAAAAGGAATCCTTAAGCTGATTTTGGAGTTAAATTGGGCATTTGTTATCTTGAAGTAGGAGTATGTCATCTGCGTAAAGAAGGACATAAAGTGATAGGAGTTCTTCAGTGATGTCATATATAAAGAAAAGAGGAGAACAGCCAAGACTGAACCTTGAGGAACCCCTGTATTCTTAGTACCATTAAGGAAGGTGGTTATTGGTATGGACTTGAAGTGTTCTGTTTTCAAGATAAGCTAAGAACAATTTGATGGAAATTGAAGGTTAGGTCTTTTTTTAATAATGACTTTATTTCATTTACAGAGACTTCTGAAAAGGGAAAGCAGTTGGTATATTTGATGAGCGGACCAAGTTCAGCTTAAGTGTCATTCTTCCTGAGGTAGTGGGAGGAGGCTAAAGTGGTGAAAGGATTAGTAGTCTCTTGGGTTGATGACAAAAGTAAGGATTTCTAGTCTTTTGTTGCATTACTATTGGGACTGAATATTGCTGACAATTGTTTATACCTCACATATAACACTATGGTTGAGTTAGTAGCTCTTCTAGTTTGTTTTCTTTTTCTTTTTTTTTTTTTAATTCTCTATATTGTTTTATTACATAATAACAACAAGAAAAGCAACAAACAGCATACAATAACAAAAAAAAAGAAAAAAAAAACACCATAAACTATGTACATTTATACACTGCCCATCTATAAATAAAGAGAGAAAACAAAATAGCAATTGGTATTACATAAAAGAACATGTAATCATTTTAAAATATGTTCGAAAAGTATTCTCCAAAATTCTTTGAGAAATGGTTTGTGGTTAATGTTGTGGAGTAAGTATTTATGTGCTTTGAGGTGCTTAATAGCTAGAGTCTTAAACCCTTCCCACAATAATATATGCCTATTTTTCCAATTCAAAGAGATATAATATTTAATTAGCATAAAAATAGAGATCAGTAATCTATAACTCCACTCAGATAAACCTGGAGGTGGAATATGAAGTATAGTAAATTCTCAAGAAAGAGTAGACTTTTCATATCCAATTTTCTCCAGTAAAACTCTCAAAGCACACCATAACTTATATGTGCATTTGCAACTCCAGAAAACATGTAATATATCATCAGTTTGGTTAGGGCAAAATTGACATTGAGGGGGGTAGTTGGGATAAATTTTATTGCGTATGTCAGGAGTAAGATACGCATTGTTCATTATCATGAGCTGTGTATATTTAAGTCTTTTTAAGGGTATGAGTCTGGAACTAATTCTTATGGCCTTAGAAATCTGATTATGGGTAATAGAGGGATTAAGTTTTAGCCAAGAATTGGAAAAAATGAGCTCATTATCCGTTTTAAATGCCATAATAGCTCTGTAAGTATTCGAGATCATTTTTTAATAAGAAACAGGATCCACAATGCTTTACAGGCTGAGATATCCTTATCAGAAACCAAGGAATGTTCCAAGTAAATATGTACTAATTCTCTGATTTGTCTTAATATAATTGTATATTTTTTAGGTAAATTCAAATTAGTTCTTAAATCTGAAAGAGACTGTTGTTTGAAAGGAAAGAGATCAGAAATAGAAGTGTTCTTGAGAAGGGGGTATTGTTCCAGATTTAACATATGCCCATTCAATCTTAGATTAGGGTTGAGGTGTAGTGGTTGCAGAGTATTAAAGGAATGAATCAGATTCAAGGAACTAAAGACGTTTTGAAGTGACCTTATATTAAATTTAATACCTTTTAGTAATTTAAGATTGCCTAAATTTTCTTTGTTCAAGAAGGGGAGCGCAGCAGGGTTTATGTTTAAATATTTGACATAGTTATTGTACAGCACGACCCAAGCAGGGGCCCAAGGAGAGCGATCTTTATAGTAGGAGGCGATATTTAGTATTCTACTTCCATTGATTATCTCATAATATGTTTTAAAGTCAGGTAAACCCAGACCTCCTTGTTCCTTAGGGAAAGTAAGTTTCAAATAACTAATCCTGACGGATTTGGGAGCCCAGATAAATTTTGAAAGAAGAAATATAACATTTTTAGAGAATTTGTTATGTAGTATACTCGTTGTTGCATTAAATATATACAAAAATCTAGGAAGTATATTCATTTTAATGATTGCTGTTCTGGCCAAAAAAGGAAGCTTAAGTTTGGCCCATCTGCTTAGGTCACCCTGGACATTCGACCAACATTTAGCCATATTATCCTGGTAATGAGCAGAATTCTCCTGAGAGAAAGATATACCTAGATAGTGAAGTTGTTTAATGTTTATACCTGTATTAGAGAATATATTAGGGGATGGGGAATAGATATTTATCAGGAAAATTAATGATTTATCTCTATTAAGTTTGTAGTTTGCCAGGTTAGAAAAGGTGCTAATGGAGGATAGGATTTTAATCGGGTCAGATCTGGGGAGCGTAAAATAAATGTTTAAGTCGTCTGCATATGCAGAGAAATAAGTTTAGTGTTAAAGATAATAGGTGTGTGATGAAATGTTTTCTGTTTGATTAAAAGGAATAATGGTTCAATGTAAAGGTTGAATAATAACGGGGAGAGGGGGCAGCCTTGCCTAGCACCGTTGAGAATTTTAATTCTGTTAGATATCTGCTTATTTATTTGTACAATAGTGTATGCACTAGAATATAGGGTTTTGATCGTGTTAATAAATGAGTTTGGTATGTTGTAGAAAGGGAGATTATCGAATAGGAATTCTGTGCTAATACGATCACAGGCCTTGGATGCATCAATAGCTAGAGCATAAAGGGGGCTTTTATTTAGAGAAGAGAGAGAAATCATAGCTTCTAAAGATAGGGTGTGATCAAGTGTTTGTATGTCCATGATGAAACCAGATTGTTCAGGTGAAACAATAGTAGAGATAACTACCTTCAGTCTATTAGCTGGAATTGTGGCCAAAATCTTCACATCAATATTAACAATAGAAATGGGTCTATAATCCCAGAGGTTTTTGGGGTCAGCGTTATGTTTTGGAATAAAGATATTTCTAGAGGCATTCAGGTGTATGTCCTTAAAACGAAAGGTGGTAATATTGTTATACAAAAGAAGCAAGGCTTTAGAAATTTTGGAAGTAAATGATTTATAAAATTCGGCCGTAAATCCATCTGGCCCAGGTAATTTATTAGGTTTAAGACTATTAATAGCCACAATAATTTCTTGAATTGAAATTTCTTGATCTAGAAGTTTATTTTGATTCTCAGTCAGTTTAGGGAAGGTTAAATTGTTAAAAAAAAACTGTAACTCTTCTTTATTAGGAGAATTTTCAGTAAGACCGTACAGCTGAGTGTATAAGTATTCAAATAATCTAATAATCTCAGTAGTATTCTGATAACCCTTCCCCTGATAGGAAATTTCGGATATAAAGGGAGATGATCTATTCAGGTTTACCACTCTGGCCAGCAATTTAGAGGGGAATTGAGCCAGATCCGAGTAATTTGCCAAGGATTTAATCTCATGGAAGTTAAGGTTCTCCGCTTGCAAAGATAAAAGTTCCTTTTGTAACAGAATCATTTGTTTCTCCAAATCAGGAGAGTGTTTTTGCTGAATTTCGGTTTCTATCTTATGGAGTTTAGAGGTTATATCTATTCCCTTTTTGTTGAATAATTTCTTATAGTATGAGGCTTTATTTATAAGAAAACCTCTGATCATAGCCTTGGTTGCAGCCCAAGAGCAGTCTAAAGGAGTCTGCATGGAGCTACTGGATTGGAGAAATTGGTCAAGATAAGACTCAACTTGTGAGATAATTTCTTCCTTCTTAAGGATAGGGTTTACACAGCACCAAATAGCTATGTTCTTTGAGGATCTTGTATCCTGCCATTGAATAGAGAGAGAAATCCTTGAGTGATCGGAAAGGCTTCTAGGGTTATTGGCAAAAGACATATCCAGGTTATTGAATATTGAGGAAATCAGAAAAAAGTCCAACCTAGACCAGCTTTTAGCGCAGTTAGAGAAAAAGGTGAATTTGTTCTTTTTATGAGTGTGGTTAAGAAAGATATAGGGATCGAATAGGTTAAAATCATCCTTCAGTTCTGATAAGGACAGGGTTGCAGAAAAATTTAATTTAGCCTTAGTATTTGTCCTATCGTTTTTTGGGTCCTGTACGGATTTCCAGTCACCCCCAACAATGTAGTAGTGATTAGGAAATAATGCAAGTAAGTTATAGATCTGCATAATAAAATTTTGTTGACATGAACATGGGGAATATATATTAATAATTAAAATAGGTTTGTCAAGAGCAAGTCGTAACAAAATAACACCACCTACCATCAGTATCTGAGTCAGACTTTACTATGTCATACATACATTTATTTTTAATTATAATAGCAACACCTGCGCTATTAGATTTAGCCCCGAAGCTATGATCTTCTTAACCCAAGGTCTCCCCCTGTCATGGTCCCATTGGTGATTAAGAATATGCGTTTCCTGAACATAAACAATATTAGATGTGGATTTAAGAGTCAGATGCATAAAGAGTTTTTTTTTATTGGATGCTTGTAACCCTTTGATGTTCCACGATTCTATATCCAACATTTACATGCAAACATAAGTAGATTAAGAGAAATATGAAAGATGGAGAATATACAACTATCTATCGTTCTTAGAAAATAAAACAAAAAGGTTTGGGCAAGTATAAAAATCCCTTCCTGCTTTAATCCCGTGCCTAACTACCACCCCCTAATCCCGGTAGGGGCTGGGATTTTAAAGAATAACGTGAGATATAACAGCCTATTACAGCAATTCTTTGGTCTCACCCAAAGGGAGAGACTGTTAAATCCCAGAATGTTACTCCTATAACACCAGAGTCTAAAATGCATAACAATCCCAAGCAGTTCTAAGTACACTCATAACTCAGCTAAATTATTATTCAGAACATAAGATTAAACAACAATAAGTGTGACAGTTAGCATAAAACAATGGGGTTATTAAACCAACCTTAAATGGTATTTAGCTTAATGTTGCAATCTTTGTAAAAATCCTGTTGTTATATAACTGCCACCAGAATCTAATGGGGAGAAGCTTAACTTATCAAATAAACCTTATGAGACAGGGATAGTATTTAAGTAAATACTATAGTCCTAGATCATTGAAATAAAAGAAAAAATGGCATATAGCTACAGGTTTAACTACACTCCTGTGATAATAAAAATCCATTTGTGTGACTCGATTGATATTTCCTGAAAACAGAGGGGGTACATAGGCAGCTTGGTCATAACAATCTATATTTTAAGCCTGCGCTCTCATATCATAGCACCCTCAGCATCAACTATGCAGGATAATTACTCAAACTGTCCTGTAAGAACCATTAGTATTGCCCCATTTTGTTTTGGATTATAAATAATGAAAAAATTAAACATCAACAGACTCGAGTTGTGTGTATCCCTGAAGAATTGTCAGTAGTTTCACCATTTAAGTGTGAGAAATACCCTGTGCTCCATTGGCTCTAATAGTCAATTGCCACAAAGAATGATATGATGTGTAGGTATGCGGAATTATACCCAATACTGATTAAAATATACAATACAAATCGACTAAGCAATGAGCTTAATTTCATGTGCAGGGGTCATTATGGGGAGGATCTGCATGAGCTTGATTAATCCTTAAGGTGCTAATGAAAAGACAGCAGTCAAGCATAAAAAAAGGCTTGATGAGCCGGCTGCAAAGCTTATTGCAACATATTGTTCCATCGTCTTTTCCAGTGCTTGACATTTAAGATTAGATGCTTAATTTAGTGCGCTTTTGTAACACAGAGCTAGAAGCTCTATTTTATGTTGGCAGTAATTTAAAGATACTCCCCTTAGAAATATCATACAACAAAAGCCTGATGTGAAAGAATAGCTGACATACTGCTCGTAGAGCGCTACATACATGAATTGTGCCCTTCTTATCATCAGCATCATCTATCCAAAACAGATTACCAGTCAGCTAATATTTGAGTTACATCGGTAAACCCCGCTGATTGCCTCTGGACAAGGCAGAGCTCCTCTAAGGTGTGGAGCCTTAAAACACGGATACATCTGTTCCATATCATCCAAGGTTTAAGCAGAACTGTACTACCACTTTAAGAATCCAATGGATTCATGGGAAAGGAAGGAGTTAAAGTTCCCCTGGCTACCAAACAATATGGTGGAGATTTAGATTTGTAACTGCATTCCTAAGGATACCACGAGGGAACAGGACTACAAAACGGCCGCTCAAAGTGCTGAAATGACTCCAATTCTGCACTGCAGTAAAGCGAACCAGAAGCAAGACAAACTGTTCCTTTTTAAAGCTAGCGATCAGGCATCACTCCAGGCTTTAGGTAAGTTAATGCTTTTGTACAGCTGGTTCTGGACATTCTTTAAATGCTTGGAGGAAGATCGCAGTTGCTTCCTTACTGTTTTGAGCAGAAAGTTTGGACCCTAGGTGATAAAAAATCAGAGTATTGAGATATCTCATCTGAAATATTATCTGCTTTTTAATTAAGTAAGCGCAGAAAGGAGCAAGCTTTTGTCGTTCCATCTTAATCGGAGAAGGGAGATCAGATGAGAGAGATATTTTAGACCCATTCCATTCTATGAATTTTTTGTTTCGAGCCGCTATTAATAGTTTACTTACATGCTGATAGTTAAGTAGCTTCACATAAACAGATCTCGACTTGGTTTTATCATATGGTGGTCTTAGGGCTCTATGCACACGTTCAATTATTATCTGGTCAGAGAGAGGTGATTTATCCAGGAATATAGCAAATATTACAGATATGTTTTCAAGCAATGTGAGTTGGTCTATATGTTCTGGTATGCCTCTTAGGATAATGTTATTGCACCTGGCTCTAGCTTCAAGGACCAATAATTTCTGCTGCATGTCCAGAATATTTAAAGCATTAGTTTTTTTTGTTCTTTCTGTAGTTGTTCAATTTTGATCTTGTTGTCAAACACCTTTGCTTCTGTTTTGTCAATTCTTGTGAGTATTCTGTCTATGGATTCACTGAAAGTTTTAAGTTGCTGAGAGAAGCTTTGAATTGCTGTTTGGATAGGCTGCAAGGCCAGTTTTAAGTCCTCCATGCTGGAAGGGTCAGTTTTCACTTTAGCAGGTGGTTTTGTAGTTTCCTGTTGCTTGGCAGTTCTAGCCCTTTTAGGAATTACATCTTTCTCTGGAGATGATATAGCAGAGAATTTAGCTTTAGTGCTTTGAGTTTCTATGGAATCAGATTCCTGTGACATATCAAGATTTTCCTTTTTTATTTTTTCTCCTTTTATCTGTCTTATTTTCAGGTGAGTGTAGGCCCAAGAGTCCCAGGCCACATGGACAGCATGCAGCAGGGAGGTAAGGAACAAAAGATCAGAGTCAATCCTTCAGATAAGGTCTTCTGTTTCCAAAACCGGATGCAGAAATTTACATCAGGTAAGTTCCTTAGTACTAAAAAAAGGTTATTAATCACTGATTTTACTTCTCTCCCAAGGGATAAGGTTGTTGTATTATTGAGAGTAGCAGAGCTATAGAGTTACACTGCTTATAGGACGGCAGCCATCTTGATCTCCTTCTCTAGTTTGTTTTCTTAGTGAGAGTCATGTCTAATGAAGGTGGTTGTGAGGATGTGTTTTTGCACTTCAGGATTCCTTTACCTCCACTACTCAGAATTACACTGATGGCAATATTAAATATATGTTAAAGGGGACTCCACTTTGGCAAAGATGCAGGAGTTCTTCCAGCACTGTATCACTGAGCTCCAGGTCATAATAAGCTCTTTATTAAGTAGGATCTAACAAACACCTAGTATCAGTATAAAAAAACATTGAGTGACTCCACATGCCTGACAACATGAGAAGATAGCCTTAAGTATGTTGAAATATTTGGAATATTTGGCTTGAATGAATAAATATCGTACTGTATTTAGATTAAAACTTGAGTAGAAGTTGAAGGGTATGTCTGGAAGTCTCAACACACACCTTATGCCAGTACTATGAAGAAGGGTCTGTTTCCCCATTCTGCTATATGTTGTAGTTACTAGTATTCAGAAAGTAAGTCAGCTCCCCCCCAAGCCATTTATCTTGCTAGCTTTGTGAGTGGAAACAGAAAGGGAAAAACACTGCAGAAGTATGAAAGAAGATGTAACCTAGAGAATAATGTAAGTATAATAAAAAATGCATTTTTCTTAAAAACTCATAATGGAGGGTTATATATTAAAAGAAGTATACAGATATTCTAGAAGTGAGGACTGTGGGGCATAATGATGTTCATAGGTTGGTTCATAGGTTGGTACTAGGCTATCAGCCCTAGGGCCTATACAAGCTTAGCCATAACAATTCCCTGGCTATTTCTTCCCACACTATTTAATTCCCTGGACCCCTGTCTAGCAGGGCGATTGACATGATCAGTCACAGTATGTCACAGTGAATAGGTTACTGGCTGCTTTCCATTGTCAGGCTCTAAACTGCTGCCCTTGACTAAGGATCCCAGGAGCTACCCCGGTTTATGACTACTTATACTAAATGCAAGAAAAAATAATAAACACTGCAAGCAGAAATTCGCAATAAGCTACAAAATTAAATTTCTGCAGAGTGCACTTTTTGGCTAGATGTTTTATACCAAGTTGTTTTCATTAGAAAACCACTTTAGTATTTGCTCTTATTCATTCCCAGTACTTGGTAGGTTCAGCATACACTCCTTAGAATGTCTTTCAATGGTGAGGTCAGGAAAAATGACACCCTTGTTTGCATTATTTGTAATTTTACTACATTTTACTTGATAAAGAAACTGCTTGTTCTGCTGCATCTACAGTTACAACTGTCCTTTAATATGCATATAAGGTGTTAAGGCTTTCTTTTTGCTGTGGTTTTGATATTTATTCTTATCAAACTTCATAACTGTCCAAAATTTCACAGCATGTCCATATTTTTTGCCTGATATTTTTGGTCTGTTACTCATAAAATTTGTGGGGTTTTTTTTGGCAAATTACTGAGGACTGAATCCTCGAAATGATTACATTCATTTGACTTTCAGACTTTCAGACTTTCAGACTTCATGTCCTTCAGGAAATGCATTCTTACACAAATCCTGTTATTCTATTGACTTTCTAAGTTTATAAGAGCAATGTTTAAAATCTATTTCTATTTTTGGGCCTTTGTCCCCCATTATTTCAGGCTTTGCCCAGATTTCTTCCACTAAGAGATTAGGTTGACAGGAATGATTCTTAGGAATACCTAAAACAACTGACACTGTGCCTTCTTAAGATGAAGGAAACTCCTAATCTCTGTTAGGAGATACCTAGGCAGTGGACAAACAGTGTTAACTGGGAAATTCATTTGTAATAACATTCTGGACAATTCCCAAATTCAGATGCAAGCAAAAATAGTATTATGTATTATCTAAGGGGGTATGAAGCAATACTTTTTGTGTCCCCCTTTCCTTTATGTAAACCTGGACCTACTTGATTCCACACACTGATCCTTGGTGACTTCAACTATCCCACCATAGACTGGGTGAACTATTCCTGCACTAATGCACTCACCCAATGATTCCTTGACTTAATCTGTTCTAATGCACTAGACCAGCTCTTCTCATCTTCCACAAGGGGAGATAACATTCTGGACTTGGTTCTCACCAACATGGTTGACCTCTGCACCACTCCCATAGTATGTTCTTCCCTGGCGAGATCAGATCATCGGTCTGTCTCATTCAAAGTTTCTATCTCACCCAACCACCCCACCCCCACCGCCCAGCCATAATCAGATTAAAAAACTTCTCAAAGCTGACTACAACCTCCTATGGGAGGGTATCAGTAGTGTCACACCACTGTCCCCCTCAGAGGATGCAGACAACTATGCTGGACAGTACGCCAATGCAGCATACAACCACCTGTACAAATACATGGACTCAGCTGTACTCAACAGAACTAAAACCTGCTCCTCAAGGAAACACAGACCTGTCTGGTGAACATCTTCTATCAGCAGGCTTTAGAACAAAAGGAAGAAACTGTTGTCCAAGGGTTAAAAAGGAATAAAATTCCAGACTGCAAAAACTCCCTCCTCAGCCTCAACAAGCAAATTAGATCACTAGTGAAAGCCAATTATGAATTTAAACTAGCCTCCAAAACAAAGGGAAACCACAAAGTCTTCAATTACATCAGGAATCTCCATGGCAAAGCTCAGGTTTGTTCCAAATTAGTACTTAATGGTTCACTTACTGTCATCCTGTTGACTTAGCCAACCTGCTAGCAGATAGGTTCAGCATAAACTTCATCCTCTATCCCACCAAAGGCCCATTTGACATCCCTGATACTTGTTCTGCACCTCACATCTCATAGATCAAGTGTTAAAGGCCCTATCCAAGGCAAAGAACACAGCTTCCATGGGACCTGATAGTATCCAAGTCTGTATTCTGTCCCATCTCTAGCAAAAATTAGTTTCACCATTGAGCACCCTATTCAACCACAGCCTAAGTACAAGTTTCATTCCAGCAGAGTGGAGAACTGCTACTGTCATCCCTTTGCACAAAGGCGGTGCCACTACTGACCCTGGAAACTATCAACCCATTAGCTTGACAAGTCTGTTCTGTAAAGCCATGGAGTGTATTATTATGGATCTCATAAACAAGGACATAGGCAATCTCCAAGCACTTGACCCCATCCAGTTCAGATTTGTCAAGGACAGATCTTGCCTGTTGAACCTGGTTGTCTTCTTTGAGACAGTCACCAAGGCCCTGGATGAGGAAATGTCAGTACATACAGTTTATCTTGACTTGGCCAAGGCCCTTGACACAATCCAACACTTGGTCATCATCGAGAAGCTAACACAAGTTGGTGTGAATCCCTATCTCATCAGGTGGTTGGCCAACTAGCTCACCGATAGGATCCACAAGGTCAAAATACGTGCCTCCATATCTGATAGCAGACCTGTCACTAGTGGTGTTCCCCAAGGATCAGTCCTGGGACCCCTACTGTTTTTCATCTACTTCTCAGAGGTCCAGTCAAAGACAAAAGGCCTGTGGCTGACAAAGTCTGCATATGACTGTTAGTTGGGTGCTGTCATTGACTCTCCAGATGATGTTAACATACTGCAAGAGGGTCTCACAGCAACAAATGAGTGCTGCCAAAGTCATGCCACTAAGTTAAACACAAAAAATGTATTATCATACCATTCAGCTAAAACATGGCTTCTACTGATTGCCACATCAACGGCAAACCCCTAAGCACACAACCTGTGGTGAGAGACCTGGGTACTCAGGTTGACAACAATCTTACATTCGACCATCATGTAGCAGCAGTGGTCAGAAAAGCCTTTTACTTGGTTCATCTCATATGTAAAGGGATTGCATCCAGAAAAAAGGAGGTTATTACCTCTTTGTACTCCTCCCTCATTAGGCCAATTGTTTAGTACAACGCCCCATTTGGTTTGTCTCCAAACACCTGTACAAACTGCAAATGCCACAGAAAGACCTTACAAAGAGAATCCATGGTCTTCAATACCTGTCCTATGTGGATAGGCTGAAATCACTATCCCTCTACTCGGTATCATACAGATTGCTCAGATGTGATCAGTGTCTCACCAAAAGGCAATATCAAACCTTGCCCTACTACAGATGCTCCATATCTGTAAGTCTAACTCCTTGTTCATTACCCACACAAAAGGCCTAAATCTAATATGCGACATCAACAAAACCTGCTGGAGAGACAAGTTTGTCTCCCACAGGCTGCACCGTCTCTGGAACAGACTTCCCATACATGTCAAACAGAGTATCTCGCTGACCTCTTCAAGTGCAAACATGATGAGTGGATGGCAAACCACAAATTTGTCCCAGGGGCTCCACCTGTGTCCCTCACTGACAGGGATGAGAGGTGGTGACTGAGGTTTCTTTTTTGGGGATAAACTCTTGGCTAGGCTTGTAAGGGCCCCAGGGCCATTAGCCTAGTAACCTCCTATGATGCTTACACATATATATATATATATATATATATATATATATATATATATATACACATGGATCTAGGACATTTGCTCAAGTGAGAAAATGTCCGAATCCATAATAACCAAACACACTTTAAAGAAAGCACTTTTATTGAAAAAGCGCTTTCGTTAAAGCATGTTACAAAAAAAATTAAAACACTACATTTACATTTTAGCAGGGGGGCTTCTCCCACCTGCACCCTCCATGTGGGGGGTTGTGCTCCCCACACCCCTTACTATAATATTCTCCCTCCAAGACCACACTACAGTGGGGAAAAAGGGAAATTTCCCTTACCCGCACCGTATTACAGCCTCGGCAACAGGCATACTTACGTGAAAGTGCTTCTTCGGTGAAAAGCACTTTCGTGTAAGTATGCCCGGCCTTTTGGGTTTCGGTCATTTGCTCACTCGAGCAAACGTCCTAGATCCATACACACACACACACACACACACATATATATATATATATATATATATATATATATATATATATATATATATATTGCAAAGCAAAGCAAAACTTTATTGTCATTCAACTATACCAAAATACAGCTGTATGAAATTACATTCTTCCAAGCACATGCACAAACAACACGACATAACAGCAGAACACAAACCACATATAACAGTAAACAACACCAATGACACACCAACAGTGAAAAAGGAATTATTTCACATTTGCTACAACCATCGCCATCTTCATGCATCTCCAGCAACATTAAATAAACAATCCCTTCATCCGACTGTCCTCTTGTCATCAATAACTATCCAACCACCACTACTGCAGTCTCGACCATCCCTAGCATCATCCAGTCCAACAGTCCTCCTTTTGACCTTCTTCAACCACAGTCTCCCAGCCACCTCTACCTGCAGGCCCGAATGGCTACACCATCACTAGCAACCACCTAGTCCTTCTTTTCTGCCGACAACACTGACCCCCATACTCTACCATCCAGACAAACTTCTCCTTTTCCATTGCTATAATCCACCGCCGCATTCCAGAAGTCCATACCAAACCAAACCGGATTTCTGTTTCTCTCACTCCAGTCAGCACAGATCCCACTGCAGGCCCAACTTCCACCCCTCCATGCCATCCTCCACAAAAAACACGCAATAATAGGCACCAATGCTCTTTAAAACACCACCAACGTTTCCACCACTACGTCCACTCACTCGACAACAAAAGTGGATACACCAAACAAAAAAGACTTATATGATACAAAACAAAAAGTGTATATCGGGAGCCGGAGAGGCTGCTGCCACACGAGGTGAGGATATTATATTGTTAACCAGAGTAGAGGGCTGATCAATATTGACCAATTTTATGCTCAACCTGGGTAACAATACTTATTTTTCATCTTTGCCTAACACAAAATTCTTCTGTTCATATTGATAGATGCTTATTTCAAAATCTGACATTTATTTTTTTACTTTGGCTGTTAATTAAAATATGATTTAGTAGTTTATACTGGCAGTTTATCTGCATACAATATGAACACATATGTGAAAAATGCATGACTTGCTGTACATTATTATAAGTAATATTAGCTTTTCTGTTTTAAGTGATTTTCAGCCATAATATCAACTGAAACATTACTGTAAAGTCCTCTGATGCAGGGGCATGGATGAAAATAAAATCCAGTTTTTACTTTGCATTTCTTGTCTTATAACTACTTTGGGGGAAAAATGAACATTGGGAATGCTGTAATGCAGCAGTGTATGAAGCGTGATGCAAACAAATTCGGTTAAAATCTTACTTTGTATACATGCAAATGGAAATGTTGAATGCTGTGAGGAAAAACTATAAAGGTATGCCTCCATTAACTTTCCAAAGGCATCAGCAGGATGTCTAACTGACAGGATACTTTAGATAGCCCTTTCGTGTTTTATTTTTCTTCCTTTCAGATTGTGAGCAACCTCCAATTTTAGTAGAGTCGGTAATGTAATCAGAATATGTTGTTTAAAATATCTGTTTGAGAAACAAAGGAATAGCCTTCTTTAGTAACAATGGCTTTGTTCACTTTTGTCAGCAGTTTTCACTGATTAATGCATTCAGTTTGATTGATAGAATCCTACTGTGCTTTCTGTAAAGATCATAATGGTGCATTTCTGGAAGAACTTGCAATAAAACAGCAGGGGGCCTTCCATAGTTCTTTCTTCAGCTTTTATTGTCAGTGTAACATGACTTCCTTCCATATAGTGATTAGTTGCAGTGTCATTTGGACACTACCTTTGCTATCAAAAAAAAAAATAAAAATTTCCAAGACTCTCATCATCACTGTCTTCCCAGCGGGCATTTAGTGTCAGCTTTATAGAGGTGATAAGGGAGGGGAGGTATTTACTTTGTCTATCTTCAGAGGTTATCTGATTGGGATGATGATCGACTGCAAGTGTCTGCACATTACTGATCAGTTGTGAACTGTAAACATGAAAGAATGCTGGGTCAGATGGCAAGTGTTAATTGTGGTATGTCAAAATAGAACACTAGAGGGAGGAGTCCTTTTGTGCGCTACAGATGTTATGGCAATTGTGAAATACTCACATTTTTATAATGTATCTCTCACTGACTTTGTTGTAGTAGTTTCTTCAAAAGATGCAGGTTGACTTTTGTCCCTTTGATGGAATGGCAAAGAGATTTGTATTTTCTAAAAGGGTGAACTAAAGTATGGATGACAGCTACAAGCACTGTCACGATTCATTAAAAAAAAACAAACAAAAAAAAACAACAACATGCAGTACAAAAATACAGATTCTAACAAAGGAAGAAATTGCTTTTGGTAGATAAATGGACTGACTGTTTAAACTTCATATGTGTTTATCAGTGGCTTTCTGATTGTTTCTGACTGGTAATTATAGTAGCTATCAGGGAGCATAACATCTCTGCTATTTACACCTTTCATTATTTACTTATTGTTTCCTATAGCTTTTTACTGCATGTATAGCACCTGCATAGAATTCAATTCTAATTCCATTCAATTCATTTCTAATACCACAGGAGACTAAGGTCATTACTGAAGATGTGTGAAAAACTATTTCATGTCAAAATTCTGATTGTATAAAACAAAAAGTAAATTTTATGTTTGTGTTTAACAAGTGAAAGTTCAGAGTACCTTTGGCAAGCTACTGCTTTCTCAGAGAGCATTTAATTGTTTCTGAATATCTAAAATCTCAGTAAGCCTATATTATATCTATTTACATAAGCAGATAACACTATCAAAAAACAGAAGAGATTATTAAAATAAACAAGAGGCTTTTAGAGAAATCAGCTATTAATTCAACATTCTGTTGGAGTTGGATACAGAGTCTACAAATAATATGGTGTTTTTGTATGTGTATGAGTGTGTGTGTGTGTGTGTGTGTGTGTGTGTGTGTGTGTGTGTGTGTGTGTGTGTGTGTGTGTGTGTGTGCATGTGGACTTTTTCCTCAAATAATTGAGGAGGACAGACATAAATCCAAACATAGTACTTTCTTATGGTAAGCAGGTGACAGCACTGGCCTGTATTTTCCTGGTTAAGTGCAGATACAGTATATAAACACCTAATGATGAGAAAAAGTAGGAGTACAGATTGTGCAGCTAGTGTATATGTATACTAGCCATACCTCTCAACTTCTTAGCACAAGAAATCTGGGCAAGGCCTGAATTAATAGGGGAACAAAGGCCCAAAATAGGGACATATTTTAAATATTGCTCTTATAAACTTAATAAGTAACTAAAATAAAATAGTATGTGTTAGCATGCATTTTCTGAAGGATATGAAGTCTGAAACTCAAATGTATGTCATTATTTAGTGACTTCAATCCTCAGTGGTTTGTCAAAAAATCACAAATGTTATGAGTAACAGACCAAAAATATGATGCAAAAATCTGGACATTCTGTGAAAACCTTGACAGTTGAGAGATATGATACTAGCAGGGAGATGTGAATCCCTGGTATATCTATTAACAGGTCTGGAAACTCAGTAACTATTGTGTGCACTAGAATGTGCAATTAGTGCGAAAGTCCATTGTCAATGATGATGTGCCCTTGTTCTCAGAGGTGAATATAATATAACTGCCAGCTGCATAAAATTAGAAACATGACTGAGTGAACTGCTGTGACTAATTAGGATCCCTGTGTATGAGGCATCACTAGAGCAGGACACTGGGCTGGAAGGAAAATTGTCTGAGGCAAACAGTTAAAAGAAAGAAAGACAAAAAGAAAACACTTTGGTACAAGAAGGTAAGCCCACCATGCAATGCAAGTCTGCAGAGAGACCTCCAGCAAATGTGGTAATTTAGTTCAAAACTCTACACTGGGCATGAAGAAGAAAGCAGGGAAACAGTAAAAACCTTTCAAGACAGGTTAAAAAGGATATATATAATGGCAACTGCAAAAGATAAGACATAGCCCACCCAAATAAGGAAATCTAGCAAGATTTTTGGAAAACTCCTTTAAGTTGTGGAGAAAGCATTCTGTGATATAGAATTCCTGAAGGGTGCAATACAAGGCCAGCAACAATCAATCAAAATAATTCAGTCTTAAAACCAGCTTAATAAAGAAAAAAATACAAAGGACCACAAACAATCTGATGGCCTGCCTGATAAAGTTAAAACTATTTGATAGAGAAAAAGAGAAAATGATGAACAAACTTAATGAAGAAAAAAACAGATTAAGGAGAGTTAACCTCTACTTATTCAGGATTTCAGAATTGACCTGCAGTAAAGATCTGCCTCAAAGAAATCTTGATCCCTACAAAAGATCTAAATAAAAAAAGACAGGATCCTAGGAATGGAAAAGAAATGTACACTTCTTTACTTTAATGTATATATACAGTATTTCTGTGTAACTCATCTGATCTACTCTACAATTGTTTATATTTCTGCTTTTCTGTTTGTGAAATGTTTTGCATTTCACCTGGGCTGACCCTGAAATAGCTCAGTATTGATCAGTGGGCTACCATGGTAAACAAAAACAAACAAATGAACAAACACATAAACAAATAAATAAATAAATAAATAAACCTTATGAAGGGTGCACTCCTATTTACCAAAATAGTGGATCCTTAATGCAGCTAAGTAAATAAAAATGAACAGTGTTGATAATAGTGAGATCTGAATTATCATGTTGTCTCTACCACAGAAAAAAAACATTCGATGTAGTGAAAAATCTGCTAAAGCAGAGTGGCTTACTACAAACCTATAATATCCACCACAGCAAATCGTTAATATTGAGGGTCACCATGCACATTTTAAAAGTCTTCCAAAGTCTAACATCTTTTGAATAAAGACAGAGAGCCACAGGTATGTAGGAGGCCAATTTTTTTTCCTAGAATGACTAATAGAGATTTACTGGATAATACACAAACAGACAATGCAGGCTAAGAATCACTAATGCAGAATAAAAGGCAATATTAGATACAAACTTACAAGGGAACACATCTCAGAGCCCCCAGATCAGCAGCTGTGAGGACAAGCACATAGAGCATAACCCCCAACCAATGAAGATAAACTATATGGAGAGGAGGTCAAAATGGTTGCTAATCAGGAAAGTGATGTGTGAGGTAAACATGGGAGCACAAAAGAGCAACAGCAGTCTGAGCACATCAAAGTTACCCAATGACAGCAGGAGGATTAAGAGAGTAAAGGCAAAAGAAAAGAGAAAATGGGAAGCCAAAGCTGAAGCAATGAAAAAATATCCTTGCAGTATTACATAAATAGCTGGACAGGTTGTCAGGGGTGAAAGGAGAAACAAATAAACAAGTTGTCAAAGAAAGAAAAGATGTTAATCCCCAAACTTAAAAAATAAAAACACAGAAGTGAAAGAGGCACTTGTCAAACTAGTTATAGGAGAGGAACACAGGCTTGAAAATAAAATCACTAAACTATCTATTGGAGAGAATATGATCCACTGTGTTGAAGCGTAGCTGGCTCAGGCAACTCCCTGTAACGGTACCATGAACTAGTGCTCCCACCCCTTCAAGATTTTATCTAAGAGCAAAACAAAAAAGTACTTTACTGTATCTCTATTAAGCCAGTGTAGTGACTGGCTTATTACAGATCCACCATGTTGAAGGTCTTCCACTGGAGACAAAAAAAAAAATAGAAAAAAAAAAACAATGGATGTTCCTTCTATTGCCACACCAACCAGGTGGCCAGATGCACAATACACCCACTTCCCAACTGCCCAGTCATTCACGTCATGTTTCTATGCCCTGCCCCTCCCTCCTTTTATTAAAATAAATAAATAAGAATTTCTTCTTAAAAACTGTTGCAAACTGCTTGCTACAAATGTGGCAAAATATTTGCTACAATTTATACTTTGCCTGCATGGAGCACTATAGCACTCATGTTTTACTTAATAAAAAATATTCTTCTAACAAATTGTACCAAACTGTTTGCTACAGATGTGGCAGACAGTTGCTACAGTTTATACCCTGTCTGCAGGGAACACTATAGCACTCATGTTTTACTTAACAAAAAAAAAAAATCTTACAAATTGTAGCAAAATGCTTGCGGCAAATGTAGCAAACAGTTGCTACAGTTTATAGCCTGCCAGAAAGAGCACTACAGTGTTCAGGTTTTAGTTTAACAAACTGTTTCTACAATGTAGTAAGCAGTTAATACAGTTTAGACCACACACAGAGTGCTGCAAAGTTCAGGTTTCATTTCAAATGCAATACTGGCTTTTAAAAGCCAGTTTTGTATTAAAGAATGACAGATCAGGTTTGGCTGGTGATGCACCCCCAACAATTTGTGCCAGGGGCAGTTGCCTGTCTCACACTACCCTAGCTACATTACTGCTGCTGTGGATACTTCAGATAGTTTACCTATGCTTGGCTGAATCAACCTATAGTGAGATATGTTTCAATTATTTTTGTTTTATAACAAGAAGTGTAACTCAAAGATGCTAAAAGACAAAAAAAAAACACTTTAGTACAAGAAGGCAAGTCCACCATGCATTATATATACCAATTCCTTGCCTACACAAAAAAAAAAAAAAAAAAAAAAAACAGTATAATGCGCCACTGTCTTACACAGTATGTTAATGTGGATTTGATAAACTGCTGACTAAAGAAATTGCAGTAAAGCTGCTTCTACAAACTACACTTGTCAGAGTATAGAGTAACCAAATTCAAACAATGTATAAATAAACAATGCTGAACCAAAAAGTACTAAAGGGCACTTGTAAGGCACTACTCATATCCTTTAACAGTTGGGAAAAGGGGAAGGGAGTTCAAATGTGATAACTAGTTTAATGACCCTGGGATGGCCTTTGCAAGGCTAGCCATGTTTCATACAGGTGAGAATAAAACCCTAAACCTTGTGCCTGTAAAAGAAACACCTTAACTTTTTTGCCAACCCTCAACACATTATCCTGCGCCTAAAAATTCAAACCAGATATTAGGTAACTGAAACCCAATAGTGACAAAGGGCATAAAGCAGCAGACTAGAATGGTGAGGCCAGAAAGGTAAAGCAAAAAAAAAAAAAAAATGCAAGAAAAAAGATATTCAATAAGCAACATGACTGGAGACCAGGATCATACCTAAGAGAGGGATCCCTAACAGAAATCAACAAGATCTAAAGAAGTAGAAGCAGGATATAACAAGTGTAATCAGCACTAGGGAAGAGGGGGATCCATGTGGGGATAAAATTAAGGGAATACTAGCTGCAAAGGGAAACAAAGGAACAGAAAAAATGCCAGTGGCAAAAAACAGAGTGAAGTACAAAGATAAAATAAACAAGAAATAAAAAAGTAAAATTAAAAGTTAAGGGAAATAAGGACAACTTGAGGGCATGAAAGGGAAAAGAATGAGAAGGAATGGAACAGAAGAACAATAAGGACAGGAATAATAACTTGCAAGGCAGACAAATGAAGTTTATGTAACCATGATAGGAAGCCAGAAGTAAAAAAAAAAAAAAACAGAAAGTGCTTCTAACTGTAAGAAGGGGTTAGCTTCAGGGGTTCAGCTCAACACAACCAGCAAGTAAGTCAAGCAGTGTACATATGGTAGCAGCATGAAAGATATATTATAGGATCATAGGATCACAGATCACTAGGCTAATGACCTTAGAGCCCTTCCCAGCCTAGCCATGTTTTACCCTTATTTCCACAATCAGCACCTATCACCCCTACCCAAGTGGGACATAGGTAGAACCCCCTGGGGTGAATTTATGGTTACCCATCCAATTGTCCAGATTGCATTTGAAGAGGGCCAATGAAGTGCTCTGCTTGACATGAAGTGGGAGTCTGTTCCAAAGGTGTAGTAACCTCTGGGATACAAATCTGTTCCTCCAGCATGTTCTATTAATGTCACATACAAGGTTAAGGCCTTTATATTGAGTAACCCATGTACCATTTGACTTATGGATATGCATCATTTCCAATAAATCAGGGTCAAAGACTGCCTTATATGCACGGCAGAGATTGCCTCTGAGTAGTCTGTATGAAATAGAATGAAGTGACAGTGATTTAAGATGATCTTCATAGGACAGATGAATTTTCCTTGTGAGGAACTTTTGTGGTTTCTCCAATTGCTGCAGGTGCATGCAGAGGTACATACCAAAAGGGGGATTGTACCCAGTTATTGGCCTGATGAGGGAAGAGTACAGGGAGGTTATAACTTCTTTTTTTCTGGAAGCAATGTCCTTACTCATGAGATTAGCAATTTAAAATGCCCATCTTACCACTGTAGAGACATGGTGATCAAAGGTAAGGTTGCTGTCAACTTGTGTGCCCAGGTCTCTAACCACTGAATGCGTCCTTAGGGTGTTGCTATTGCTGTGGTAGTTAGCAGGAAGACTGCTCTTACTGAAAGGGATGCTAATACATTTGTTTGCATTGAGTTTAAGACCATGACTTTGGCACCAATCCTTAGTTTGTATAAGACCCTCTTGTAGGATGTTGACATAGTTTGGAGATTCTATTACCGCTCCCAGGAAAATGGAATGTGATACAGAACAGGTGCAAAATAAACAGAGGCAAAAGTGAACAACAGTAAAAAACAAAAATGATGTAAAGACAACTGCAAGGAACTGGTAGTATACAAGAATGGAAAACATACAAGTACATCACATGGAGCGGAGAAAGAGCACGTGATAGGAATTAAGGGAACTTCAATAAATATTAGAGGAAAAGAAAGTCCAATAGGATGGAGGAACTGAAAGGTTAAAACAGACAACCATTCGGAGAATTAGAACATCTATATGGAAATGAAATGTGCTAATTTTTTTACATGAATTGGTTACACTTTCCTTTTCAAAACAGTAACAGCCACCTTATTTCATATATATGAAGCTGTAACATCACTAAGTCATCTTGAAAATAAAAGCCTTAGACCAACTGGCACCAAGGCACAACTTCTGAGACTCATTCTAGCAGTTTAAAAGTTCCACTTCTCTCATACTCTCCCAATAATAGTAGGAGCAATGAGTCTTATAAAAAAGAATTCACAGTCATACTTTGATATGTTACTGACACATGTAACTCCATACAAATTGCAGAAGGAGTCAATTTTGGGCACATTGTGGGTGCTGTGGAGAGTACTTCTGGCTAAGATCAAAAATTGAAACAATGCTAATTTTATGAACTTTAATCATATTTTGACTTCGGAATGGAGTCCATTCTCATCATGGTATTAGAAAACCAAAAGACGTGGAGAAATTAAATCAGGAAGAATCAGAAGTTTTTATATATGCAAGGCACTGATGGCCATGGAATCATTTTTTTTGTCACCTTCGACAGGATGACAATCATCAGATGGTTCATGTTTCTCCTTAGCCTCAACCTCCCATCTAGATGAACTGATCTAACCCCAGACTGTGGCTACCAACATGGAATATATATATATATATATATATATATATATATATATATATATATATATATATATGCGTTCATGTTAGAACGTCGACAACTGACTATATCGACAAGTAGCCCTGCAGCACGAAATAAACGAAACCTCAAAGCATCGAAATTTCATGTAACCGACATCTACTTCACCGACAATGCGCTACACCAACATTGCGTATTACAGGTAATGGGTATTAACATATGTGAGGTAGGGGATGTATTTATAAACTTATGTCACTTAGTCTGATGTTATAAATACATCCCCTACCTCACATATGTTAATACCCGTTACCTGTAATACGCGATATGGGTGTAGCGCGTTGTCGGTAAAGTGGATTGTCGGTGAAGTCGTCTCGATGAAGCGGGTGTCGGCGATGTATATATATATATATATATATATATATGCTGCAGTGTGTATATTTGCATTATGTAGCTGTCGATTAAGTGGCTGTCGGTTGAATTGGCGTCAATTAAGTTGATGTCGGTTATTTGAAATTTCGATGCTTTGAGGTTTCGTTTATTTCGTGCTGCAGGGCTACTTGTCGATATAGTCAGTTGTCGACGTTCTAACATGAACCCATATATATATATATATATATATATATATATATATATATATATATATATATATATATATATATATATATATGCATGTGTGTGTGTGTGTGTGTGTATTTGTGTCATTGCACCATAGCAGTCATAGTCTGCCTGGCATTCTTACTGATATTACAGTCATAGTTATTTACAAATACATATATTAGACTCCAACAATTTATTTCAAACATTAAGTAGCATGATGACAAATTTAGCAAATCCTCCCAGTTAACAAAATTTCAGCCTATACTATTTAGACTTGCACATGGACATCTGGGTATTAAAATCAAATTAATATTTTCAGTTTAGGGACATTATTTAAGCTTTAAATCATACATCTACTTACTTAACTGCATATCTAATGGATGTTATGATGATTTGCACTTCTTAATAAAATCAAAGATCTGTATACATAGAATGTCCTGCTAGTTCAAATTTATACAAAATAATATTTGCAGCCACTGAAAAAATATCCAGGTTTGGCAATATACCTCTTATATGTCATAAATTATCTTCACGGGCATGAAAAAGGAGCCTACACATCAAAATACATTTTTACAATTAGCAATTGGAAAAGTGTCAAACATATATAAAATACGGTTTGCTATCATTATGTCGACATGCATTTGCACGGCTATGAAGTATTCGAACATCAGATGTTCGAATACTTCATATTACGGCAGGTGACATGAGTGAAGGTTTGCATTGCGAATGAACTGTGCATTCGCAATTCTAACTTTTGGTCATGGGAGGGGATCGCGGTACAGTGCAGTTAGGGAAATGCATCCCTTTCCTCACTGTAGTGCGATCTCGGAGTTGGAATATTAAGTTAGGGGGGTTGTGGGGGGCACAGCCCCCCACAGAAATGCAGGCGCAGCCCCCCCTGCATAACTGTGTGTTCGGTTAGGTTGGTAGGTGATTATGGGAAGGGTGGGCATGCTGTGTATCGCCGTAAATGTCGCAAATGACATTTTCGACAATACACCCTTGTTTTCGAGTTTACTATTATTCGAAAATGTTCATTTTCGATGCATAAATTCGAAAATAAAGACATTATTTATTTATTTTTACTTTCGAATTTATGATAGTAAACCATAAAATACAGCATAAACATTTCCACATATGGGTCTCAAAAATCATATAATGCCTCATCACTTCCCTTACCCCCAGGGGCTTACATAATCAGTACTCCATTTAGAGACTTGTATATTCGCATAACAGATTTACCTTCTACTTCCATCGTTTCAATCTAATTATAATATTCAAACTTTAAAATCTAACAATAAAAAGCAAAATCAGTAGCCTATTGTGGTTCATTTTAGTCTAACTTTTACATAAATTCTTCAGTTTTATTGCTGAGTATTACTAGAGAATGGGCATCCTATACATCACCACTCCAATTAGACAATGAACATTCTCCATCAGGGTGTTAATGTGCTGGTAATGCCCAGTAAAAACTCAATCTGTTGCTTCATGGAAGAATATTAAGCTGCCATGGAGCTCGAAATGCAATGGAGCTAATGCTCACCATTATTTCATGCTTGCTAAGCAATGCTTTTGCTATTTAGCGAGTGTAAAAGTTAAAAAAAAAAAAAAGTAGAAAAGTGTGTGTGTGAGTGTATGCATGCATAAAAGTAAGAGTGAGAGTAGTTAGAGTGATCAAACCAAAATGGTAGAAAGTATGTATGTGTGAATGTGTCTGTGTATGACGTTTCTGTTTAGGTGCTTGCATGCAAGCAAGCTGAAGAGTGTATGTGTGTATGTGTGAAAGAACAAGAGAGATCGATCGAGTAGTGGATGTAGCTCTTTTAAAACTAAGAGGTATGCATACTTTCAACCTTTTATTTCAAGAAATCCAGAGAAAACCTTAAATAACTGGGGGGAGGGGGCAAAGGCTCAAAAATAGAGACATATTTTAAATAATTCTCTTATAAAATTAGAAAGTTGCTGTAATAACAAGATTTATGTTAACATGCATTTTTGAAGGATATGAGGTCCATACATCTGACTTCCTTATTATTTTCAGGTACACCCCTGATTTTGACTCACATATTAGATCTGCCTTCCTTAATCCCTCTTAAAACTAGTGATTTTAGTTAAAAGTTGGTGAATAAACAATGACAATGAATAGAGTTCTAGACATTTTACTTCAAAAATTTGTATTAATGTAGATTCTCTTATTCTGTCAATGTCTTAAATTAATAGTAGTGATATTTTAAAAGTAGTCCTGATTACATCTTTATTTGTCCATGATTCTAATTTGTCAGCATATACTACAGCACATTTAAAACAGTAGGTGGAGGAACTATTTTACATCAAAATTATATATATATATATATATATATATATATATATATATATATATATATATATATATATATATATCAGACAGACCATTTTCTAAGCTTAATAATGCCCTCTACGATATGTGTTATTATGTAAATGACATCCTTCCTGGGTGTAAAGGCCCTCCAGAGCACCCCTGGGCAGGTGCTACTCACACAATAACATACACCCTGTCAGGCATTATTGCTTGCATATCAAACAATATAATATAAACATTTGAAATCATTAACTAGAATTCAAGATTCAAAACATGAACATATATATAAACAACATTTATGAGAACTATTTCAAAGTTATCATAAAAGTAATTAAAAAGCCAATAGCTACATGAACATTTTTATATTTAACAATCAGGATCGTACAAAAGCTTGCATTCTTTCCTCAACATCCAAAGACTTCATCCATTCATATGTTGTTATTTAGAAAGAGTAACAATTATCTATTACAGTTAAAAATGTACACGTCTATACTTAAAGCTTCTGTGCTGATATCAACAAGGACCAAAAGTGGAATTCATAAGTCAGACACTGATGTTTTTTTTTCTCAAAAAACTTTTTATTAGATATATAAACAAGACATTAGGAGTTTTGTACATATAAAATAGGATTGAATAAACATGTTGCAACTCTGAAAAAATTAAAATATAATAATGAAAACAATAACATTACACAATATATGCACTATATACAAGTTAGGCAACCTGAAAAATAATAAAAAGAGAAAAAAAATCCTGAAGTGAGGAAAAAAAAAAAAAAGAATATTATGCATTTATAGTTTCGATTAAGGGAATAATATGAGAAAATGAAAAAAGAAATTAAAAAGAGAGAAGTAGAAAAAAAAAATACCAGCACAAAACAATAGAAGAATTAAAGGCATTAACTATTGATAACATTTAAAACATTTTCTAATACTAATTTTTTAAATGCCTTTTTTTTAGGACTTCTAACTATGTTCTTCTGAGCATCAATATATAAATAAGCCATTTTCTGAAAAGTAACCCAATTTAGTTTGGTACGATCAAGCCAATTTTGGGTTATGTAAAGTTTTAATAAAGAGCAGATAAAAATGATAACATGAGTATCTAATTTTGAAAGATGAATTAATGGAATATGAAGAATGGCAAATTCCCAGGACAATGTAGACTTATGGTACCCCATTCTCTGTAGTCTAACTTTCAAAGAGGTCCATAATCTATGAGAAAAATGACAATACCACAGAATATGGAGGAGATCTGCTTGGGGGTGATAACAACATGAACATGATGAGGAATTATTTGGGTTAAATTTGTTTAATTTATACGGGGTATAATAAGCATCATTCTTAATCATTAATTGTGTGTATAATAATTTTTTAAAAGGGATAAATTCCTTAGTATATCTGATAGCCAAGAGTTTTTGATACTCAGATATTTGGGAATTATGATTTAACCAGACATTAGACAAAAGACAATTATGGTCCATCACTAAACTCTTTATCAACTTATAGGAATTTGATAACATTTTATCTGATGAAGATAATGTTCTGATAATCGTGTTAAGATTATTCATTTGATGTTCTATAGGATCTATAAATAGAAACTTATTTTTAATTATTTCTCTTAATTGACGAAGAATTGGTGAATAATTCCAATTAACTTTCAAAATCTTACGCCAATCAGTTAGAGACAAGTCATTATGTTTCAAAATATCCCCAACTTTTAAACTTTTTATTAGAGGAAACTTGTTAAGTTAAAAGGAGTGTTATCTATCATTATATTTGGGTTTAGATGAATTGGTTGAAAAAAGTGAGAAATCTTATCTAGATTACATAGTTTAAGTAAAGTTTGAAAAGCTTTTATCTTTTGTTTAATGAAGATAGAAAGATTTTTGGTAGATATGATGTCCAAAGAAATAAAAGGAATAGCTTCTGGGTTTATATTTTTAGATATGATGTAATTATACCAATTTTTTATCCATAAAGAATGATTAATATGAGTATTATTCTTGAAATTAGATATGATGAAAAGTTTATTAGATGAAACAATCAAATAATAAAGATATAAGTTAGGTAGACCCAAACCACCTTTATCCTTAGAGACTGATAATCTAGAATAGGAAATTCTAACCGATTTGGGGAACCATAAAAATTTAGCCAATACTTTATTTACAGACTCAAAGAAAGATTTAGGAATTATCTGATCAGAAGAAGAGAAATGTTAAAGAAATCTAGGTAAAAAGTTCATTTTAATTATAGCTGCCTTTGATAAAAGTGAAAGATTTAGATGTTCCCATCTGATTATATCAGATAATATTGAGTTCCAAACTTTATTTATGTTATTTTGAAAACAAGATTTATTATTGTGTTCTAAGTTGATACCTAGATACTTTATACTAAAAGTAAACTGAATTTGATGATCAGAAAACAATAATGGTTTATGGACTAAATGATTTAAAGGAAATATATAAGTTTTTGAGGAATTTAAAAGATAGTTCGAAACAGAAGAGAAATAATTAATAGAATTTGTTTTTTTTCTAAGGTCGGATAATGGAGTTTGAAAGTAAATTACTAGATTGTCAGCAAAGGCTGAGAAATAAATTTTCGTGTTAAGAATTCAAGGGACATTATGAAAGGTGTTCTGAATAATATACAGCAATAAAGGTTCTAAATAAATATTAAAAAGAAAGGGAGACAGTGGACAACCTTGCCTCGTTCCTCTGGTAATCTTTATAGAAGAAGAAAAGCGACCATTTATGTAAAGTCTGGTAAACATATCTTTGTACAATACTTTTAAAAAGTTTATAAAGAATAAAGGAATATTAAAACAAGACATAGTTTGAAATAGAAAATTCCAACAGACTCTGTCAAAAGCATTTGATGCATCAATAATCAGAGCATACATTGGATTTGTATCTGTTTTTATAAGATGAATGATAGACTCTAAGGACAGTGTATTATCCCAAGCATGTCTGTGGGACATAAAACCAGATTGATTTTGAGAAATAATTGAGGGTAAAACCTGTTTCAATCTATTAGCCAAAAATAGATGATAAAATCTTAATGTCTAAGTTTATTAAAGAAATGGGTCAATAATTAACTGGGTCTGATTTTTCTTTATTATTTTTCAGAATTAAGATAGTTTTAGATGTATTCCAATGAATGTCTGAAATATCGTTAGTTCTTATATGATTATATACTTTAAAAAGAAAGGGAAGAATTACCAATTTAAAAGTTTTGAAAAATTCCGGTGTGAAACCATCTGGACCAGGAGATTTACCAGATTTAAGATTATCAATTGAAACCGAAATCTCTTGTAAAGATATAGGAGCAGAAAGCAATCTTTGTTGGTTATCATTTAATTTAGGAAAATTTAAAGAATTTAAGAAGGTTTTTATATACTTATCATTAACAGAATTAGAAAATTTTGAGTATAAGTCAGTATAAAGTAAAGTAAAGTAAAGAGCTGAATAATTTATTCATCCGTGTTATACAATTTATTCTTGTAAAACAAAGATGTAATTTTTGGTCTGTCGAAATTATTTTTAATAATTCTAGCTAATAATTTAGAAGGAACTTGGGCCCATTCTGAATATGATGCAAGTAATTTTTGCTCAGCTAAAGAAAGATTATTTTGATGAAGCAAAATTAAATCTTTCTGGCAATCAAGGATTTACTTTTTTATATTTGAGTCATGCTTCAGTCTAAATTGATTTTCAAGAGATAGAATTCTAGATTTTAAGAACTCCTCTTTCTTAAAGTAATGTTTTTTGAGATAAGCCGCTTTACTAATAAACAATCCTCTTAATCTCGCTTTACATGCAGCCCATTGTATGTCATAAGGGATATCCAATGACACTAAGTTACCTTCCATTTCCTGTAAAATATCAGAACATTGTTTACAAATTTCTTTATTTAATAGTAAATTATTGTTTAAAGACCATTTATTTGAATTGATATTATTTTTAATATTGTAGCTCATGCTTAGTTTTAATAAGATTCTTGAATGGTCTGAAAAAAATCTCGGTTCAATAATAAAATCCAAAATATATTTTGAGATAGAATCAGAAATTAGAAAAAAATCCAATCTGGACCATGAACAATAACACTTAAAGTAATAGGTATAAATATCATTCTTATTTGAGATTTTGACAGAATGTAATGGATCAATTAAACTATGCTCCACCATTAAATCATTAAGAGCCAGAGTAGATTGATAGTTATAAGAAGCAGTGGAACGAGTATGATCAATTTCTGGATTTATTACTGCATTCCAGTCTCCACCTACTATGATATAGTGGTCTTTATATGAAGTGAGAATATTATAGATTTTTAAAATGAACAAATGCTGTTGACTACATGGGCCATATAGATTTAAAACTAAAAGAGGTTTATCAAGATTATGAATAGAAGCGGTAAACAAACACCATCTACCCTCAGTGTCAAATTTCTCATCAATAATGATCCCCATGAATTTTTGTTTAATGATTATGGCTACTCCTCTGGAATTAGATGAGTCCCCTGAAGCAACAATCCTCTTGATCCATTTTTTCTTTTTTTCTTTATCCCAATCAAGTCGAGGAATATGGGTCTCTTGACTAAAACAAATATTGGCCTGTGACTTAAAAATCAAATGAAAAAATAATGACTTTTTTGCTTTGCTTTGGATTCCTCTAACATTCCAGGAATCCACAATTAAATCAATTGACATATTTAAGGCAAACAATCAATGTTGATGTTGTAAAAAAAAACACAGAGTAAAGTCCCCAACACCACATAAACCAGTATCTAGGAGAGAGAAGAAAATCAAACTTAATCTGAACAGTGTTTGAATATACAATCAAATCAAAAAATATCCCTTGTAGAAAAAAAATAATATAAAATTTGCATATTTCCTTCATCCTAACCCTAGTGCCTACCCACCAATCTCCTATTGATAAAGGAAGATCAGATATAAATAAAGTAGAAGTTGTAATTTTGGTTACTAATAGCATCAGAGTAACATAAAAAACACTAAATGAAAGCCTAACAAAAAATAAAATCAGTACTATAATACCAAACCTATGTACAAGACTAACTAATTTCAAGATGTCCAACATACTCAATCCCTACTTAAATATTAAAATACAAGCTCCTATAATTAAGTAAAAATATATAACAATAAAATGAATTTCCTCAAATAGTTCAAAAAACAAATTATGATTAACAAAAGCAACACCGCATATCAAACATTATGATGAATCAAACATATATGAATTAACGTATATGGAAAGTAAAAGACATATATATTAACATTACTATATATATATATATATATATATATATATTACCCTATGTGAGACTAACAGTAATTGTATCATACATAAAATGATGTTTTAATTATAAAAAGAAAATAGCTATAAATATTACAAAACAAGATAAACTATACTTTATCAAATAACCACACAATAAAATATAACAAAATTCTCAATAATGAAATAGAGAATAACTGTGACAATAATATCTAGAATTATGGTATAAACATTTAAACATGGTCCAAATACAGTAAGGTCTATCCCCCAGGAAGCTCAAACTCTACAATCAACCCCACAAAAATAAATGTTAACTGCCAATATATCTGTTGTACAACAGCATCACTCAGTAGTTCACAATACATTGAGTAGATTTTGGCGCCATCTAGTGTTAAAAAGTGAAAAAAAAAAAGAAAAAAAAAACTACTGGACAATACCTTAACCTTCAGTATAAGCATAAATCCAAAGATAAAGATTAACAGGACACTAGTGCAGATTATATGACTAAGAAAATAATTCTTAAAATGCTTTATGATCAATAGCACTATTAGTTGTAAGGTTATAATGCACATTTAAAGTTTAAAGGAGCAGCATAGTAGCAGGAAGTAAACCACACAGTTCCCCTACACGCGCTCCTTAAAATACCTAAATAGAAAAAATAAATCCAAGTTAAAACTCCAAAATATCAAACAACATAAACATATACATGTACACTATGCATTATAATATTAAGAGATAACCCTTTTAAAGCTATTATAACAATTTATCTGTGTATTAATTTGTCAAAGGTAAAGCGCATTATAATGACCCCATACTGCTTGTTGTGCTTTGCATGAGATCTATGAAAAAGAAAACAGTGTATCTAATCAAATACTATGACAGTATGTTATAACTAAAAATACGATGAAAAACACATCATATATACAATGTATTTTCTTTTTTCCCCTTTTTTCTCCTTTTTTTTAAAAGAAAATGAGACTAACCTATTCTGTAGAGATAAAGGCAAATTCCGCCTTTACACTCAAAAGCACATACCCGCATTAAAGCGAGAAAGTAATGTGTAGATTCGCTGATGGTACAGTGGAAATATATCCTGTTAAATGCTGAAAACAACCATCGCTTAGTCCCAGAAGCAAGTTAAATGGAAAAAAGAATATAATTCAACTCCTGAAGGCGAACAAGTGCTGTAGACAAGCGCCAACATGAATGTGAAACCAATGGACATCCTCAGCGAGTGATGACGTCACCAACAGTCTCCGAAAGTCCGTAAGAGGTGCGTGACCAAGTAAAGATACAGCTGGTGATACAAGCAGAAAGTTTTTGCCCTGGACAGTCTCGAGAAGCGAAAAATCTCCCTCCAAAATGCAGACAACTGGCACAGGGCACTGAAATCTAAAACCTAGAAAATAATAACACACTACTTTGCAGTATAAAAGAAAAAAAGTAACTACAAGGCTGTTAGAAATCAAAAACTAACACTAGATACCTGGAAAGCAAATATTATCACGATAAAGTTAAAATTTTGCCATAGAAAAGAAAAAAAATATATTTAACACATCCATTAATATAAAATAAAATTAGGCAATAACAGACAAATATATCCTAAAGAATAAAACATTGACAGAAAACATCACATTTGGAACCAACTAAAAAGGTGACATATTAGGACACAGAATCAGGAAGCTTTTTAAAAGTTTTAAAAAATATATCTTTAGCATCCTTGGGATCAGAGCACATAAACCTTTTGTCATTAACTGTAAAAGATAAGGTATTTGGATAAGACATACAAAATCTTATCCCTCTTTTTATCAAGTCAGCACAATAGGGAGAAAGTTTTTGTCTATTTAGTTTTATTTGAGAAGGAAGATCTTGAAAAAATGACAGTTTATGAGACTTCCATATAAACTGTTTTTTTACTTTTAGCTGCTTCCAGGATCTGAAAAGTGTCTTGGAAGTTTAATAACTTAGTATATATAATCCTTGGTGAAGAAGAATCCTGACTTGCACGTAATGCTCTATGTGCTCTCTCTACAATTATAGATTTTGAAGATGTATCAGAGTTTAACAATGTTTCGAAGATGCTCTTAGTCACAGATAACAAATTTTTATTGTCATAAGATTCTGGCAAACCACGAATAATGATGTTATTTCTATGACTCCTGGCTTCTAAGTTCAACAATTTGGCTTGTATTTCAGAAATAATCTTATCTTTAGACTTTAGTTCACTTTCCAATGAATCAGTTTTTATCTCTAAAGCTGAATTTCTATTTTCAATCATATCCATTCTGTCATTTATTTGCTTTAAAGTTTTACTAAAGTCAGCAAATTGTTCTGAGAAATTTTGGATAGCACTTTGGACAGGCTTTAATGCTACTTTTAGTTCATCTAAATGAAAATTTGAATCATTTAAGTCTTTATTACTTACTTTGGAAGTTTCAGAAGATTGTTTAGATGTTCTTAATCTTTTTGAACTGGAATCTTTTTCAGGAGAGAGCATTGAAGAAAATTTGGCCTTCGTAGGCTGAGTCTCCATGGAGTCAGATTTAGTAGCCATGCCCAGAGATGAAGTGCAAATGACAGGATATCAGGATCCAGGAAAATTCTGAAGCAGCAGATGACCAAAACAGCTGAGACAACAAAACTGTTCTGAGGTAAAATATATCCCAGGATAATAATTCCAAAGAGAAAAATAATCCAAATGCGTAGAGGAAGATTTATAAAATCTTTTTGTAAAAAAAACTGAGGAAAAAGATTGCTACAAAGTTGTAAAAAAAAAAAAAAAACAAAAGTTACATAACTGTGAGGAGCTCAAAGAGTAGGGACTAGTCTAGTTGGCAGCCATCTTGGAATCATCAGACAGACACTGATGTTACAAATATCAGAACATTACCTTTATAACCACACTTACCAAGAACTTATAGAACTGAAAACAACATAGGACAACATAAGCTGTTTATGATCAGTGGAAACCTGTTGGTGGACACATAATCACTGTAACAGATGCATCATTTCTTTACTGCTCATCCTATTTATCCTCCAGTACAATAATTGCCACAGGTTCCACACCCATCTTCAAACTAGATTGTTCAGACTCTCCAACATCATCCATATCTACCATGGTGACTCTTTCAACCTTACTAATGTCAACTGTGCCTTCATGAATATTTGTGCACAACTTGGAAAAACACCTTCAGCATAGTTAAAGAAATTAACTTTTATCCAAGTCTTTAACTCATACAGTCTTCTGTTGTATGCAAAAATCATTGCACGTGTTGAAAGGTAGTAGCCGAAGCATCATGAGAACAACTACAAGATGATGATTGACGATGCACTTCTTGCTTGACTGCCGTGACTGCCACAAAACCAGTTCTTTCTCATACTATGAAACAAACAAATGCATGCTTTATTAAATCTTCTGCCAAAGACAAAGCAGCCTATGTTTCTGTTCAATACTCAAAGTTAATTGCACAAATCCAGTTAATGGCACCACCTGGGATGTGATAAATCCCTGTCATTTTGTACCTTTTTCTTCTTCCAAAACACTAGTCACTCAACTTTTTCTGTTTTGCTTTACTCTCCACAATTGACAACTGGCAATCTAAATAAAGCATATTTCCAAATATTTCTAATGTTTTATCTTCAACTCCCCCAATTAACTGGTTCAGTGGTATCAAAGCAGCATGCTGTTACTTCAGCATATTGTTGTTGTTCACCTCAAACAAATACAACTGCTTGGTGTAACTTCTTTGCTAACCAGATAAAAGATTCATATTATGCATTATTCCTTCATGCAGAAGTACTAATACTCCTCCGTGGCAATCTCATTATCACCATAGCATGAGCTGTAACACTGCCATTTCAATACTCTGCTGCACATTTCTATCCCCTTTTCCAGCAAAACAACTGTATTTTCATTTTATCTCTAATCCACTGACATCCTCCTCTAAAATGACAGCTTAACACTGCAACATTATTAATTATATGACGGACAACTTCAGATAAACTTTTTATGAAAATTCAAACCTTGTAAAATGGAAGAAACGGCATGATTCCAATTTGCAGAGAGATATGTATGTGCTATTTCTCATTGCTGCTGATTTTTTGGCAAAGATGTAGCAAGGTTGTTTGGCAACAAGGGTAATAGACCCATATTGATACCATGCCAAGTCTGAAGTTAAGGACAAATACAAGTCTTACCTAGGTTGAGGACAAAATATATGTATATATATATATTTGGTCTAAGCAAAGTGTATTCTACTATAACAAAGAGCTATCTACATTTCACTGACTGTCATTTAAACTTAAGAAGGTTCTTAAGTGAATCAAAGAACTATCATGTATCTTCATAATCACTCTTTGCTAAACTGTGTCAGATACCTTTACTAACCTGTAGCAAAGAGCAATACTAACTCCATTACAGTTCCTAACACACAAATACTGACCGATTCTTACTTAAATAATGGCAATCGTTATTGTACCAGTACTGCTTGCAGGGTCAACTACACCCCCAACAGCTTGTGCTCAGATGAGACAGCTCCTTTTTCCCACGTTATATGTGGTTTTGTGAACTGATATATTTGACTGATTCTGAAAGAAAATATCCTGCTTTTTTGATTTTGTAATGGCTCTTATTCTGGTTGTAAATATAATAAAAACTAAAAAAAATTCACTTTGTTATCAGCCATCTATATTTTAGCAGAAACAATACCTTGTTCTGTGAGAGGGCACATTTTTTACATATATAGGGGTTTGTATTTCTGCTTTGGGAAAGTGACAAACTAAAATGTGCAGAAAGTTATTCATTTGAACAAAGTAAAAACAGAAGGCAATATACCTTCACTTGGATAAAAAAGTACAGGCAGTACCTATATCTATCCTACTCTCTGTGTTAAATGTGTACATCCTTACTATGTGATATCAGTTCCACCTCCAGATTTGTTTTTAAGAATCAAAGATTACAGTTTGATTTTACATGGGAAGACAGACCAGCCTAAGTAGCCCAGAACAAGCTGATTTTTAATAAAGCTCAGTGAAGTTTGGATAACGGCGATACATGTGGCGTTTTTAAGGCCACCTAATTACAATTACTCTATGTGTGCCAGATAGAAAATTATAGTGAAAGTTAGAAGCAGCTTATACCTGTACTTTGTGCTAATAGAGAGGAAAATCTGAGATTGTTCTGATCATCTTATGTCATACAATCAAATGAAGAATGGGAAGTTGGAAACATCTAATGCTGTATTTATTGAAGAAAATGATCACCTATGAATTGGAGATGATTTGGGGGAAGAAAATTATTACTCTGACATGTGAGGAGGAGATATTGGAGCAAGATTCTATAGCAGATTGTAGTTAGGCCGGGATAAGTATAACATTGGAAACATGGACAATTTGAATTATTTATGGCTGTCTACTAAAATAAACCTGCCAAAGTAGTTATTAACAGTGTCAGAGTATAGAGCTATGACATTAAAGTTGATTAGTGAAACTAGGAGTTGATATTCCGCAGACCTTACAAGGTGTTAAAGGAATGACTGGTTACTAGAATAACATAATTACTGGTAGGGAAAGTTGGGTACTGCAATAACTCATGTAATGGGAACTAGGATGTGTACAGTATTCATGTATGAAAACAAATCAAGGAGGTTTTGAATTTTGTGTGACAGTTCTTCATAAATATTTCTACACAGCAGATAGACTACAACACCTGTTTACCATAGTGAGTGAAGAATTGTGGAGATATTGACATGTTGTAAGTGGCACATGATGTCATATATCCTGAGTATGTGACTCAGTAGCTATTTCTGAACACAGTTCGCAGTCAGTTTTGGATGTCATTTGTTCTCTTGCAACATGTGTTTCCATACTGCTATTTTTCTTAAATTATACACAATTGTAAGGTTGGCATAGGCCAAATGGAGTTTTCTTTTTCTCCTGATGTTGACATCAAAAGGGTATTAAATGAATTTAGAAAATAGAAAATGTCAGCCAGGTTGGGGATTTAAAACATAATTAGTTCAGTTTCATTGGTAAACATTAGTTAGCATGTAGTCTATTACACATATAGCCAATAACCAGGCAATGACTAAAGGTAAGAATCAAACCCTGTACCTTGCAACTGGGAGATAAAACACCTTAACTATTATGCCAACTCCAAAGGCCTATGTCAACTTCAATCACATAGAATGGAAGATCTAATAATGAAGGAAATGCACAGTCAAAAATATGTTAGCAAGTGAATCCCATGTTTGTAGTAGCTAGAATCTAGTGTTAGAGAGTATCAGAAGAAGATAAAGAGGTAAGATTGTGTATCTTGTTTATGTTGTTAGATAGGAAGTTCTTGCCTTTATTTGGAATGTCACTGTTAATAATATAGCAATAACCCACGCCTGGGTGTAGGTAACAAAGCCAACCGTGGGTAAATTTAGCATTACCCACACCCAGAAGTGGGTTATTGCTATTATACCATGACATTATTTAAGAAAAGAAACTATTACTTTTCTTAAATAATGGCATAGTATAATGCCTGTTTGCTGCCCTTCCGCAGATGTCTGGCATCCGCGGCAGTTCTGATGTACTGCGCGCCTGCGCAGTACATCAGAGTGTGAGCAAAAGCCGGAGAAAGCAAGATCTCCGTTGCTTTTTAGTGTTTCGCTATGTTAAATGAGTTTAACATAGCGAGACAGTTTTAAAATAAGCAACGGAGATGTCCGTTGCTTATTTTAAAACTGTTTCGCTATGTTAAACTCATTTAACATAGCGAACACTAAAGCAACGGAGATCTTGCTTTCTCCGTTGTTTTAAACACTGCCTCGCTATTTTAAATGGGTTTAACATAGCGAGACAGCTTTAAAATAAGCAACGAAAATCTCCGTTGCTTATTTTAAAGCTGTCTCGCTATGTTAAACCCATTTAACATAGCGAGACAGTGTTTTAAAAAAACGAGTTATACTAATGGAAAAAAGTCCGGGCGACCGGACCTTTTTCCATTAGTATAACTCGATTTACAACGGGCACGCTGGCCAATCAGCGTGCACGTTTTGGGGGGGTCATGGTATAATACTGATTATTACACACTGGGGATGTACCTTTCTGCCTCTAATTAAGAAATGTTGTGAGTCTGACAAGTTATATGCTTACTCTTGTATCTACATAATGGATTTTGAAAATAAGAACCTTTGTGTGATGTTACTAAAGGTTACAATAGTTTTCTGCTTTGCTTTATACTGGCTTTAGTTGCACTTTCAGAAATATTATTCGGCTTAAAATGATTGTTAAAAATGTCTATGGTTATTTTTTGTTGTTGTTTTATGTTGATCCACTATGTTTTTAAACTGTAATAAAATTGCTTGTTTTCCAAACTGATGAGAAAATTAGACAATGAAAGGGACAGACTATAATTAACTTGTGTGAAATGTAATAGTTTCTATTTTATAGAATGCAGTTTATCAAGCAAATGATGAAAAAGGAAGGGTAGTTAAGACAATTTGGCCTTTATCTGCAGTGACGTTATGGCTGTTGCTTCCTGTCATACAGTATAAGCACCCAATATAAAATAAGTATTGTGTATCAGTGGCAATTGCTTCTGTGTTCATGTATTATGTTACAGCCTCTTCTGTTTTACCATCATCCTAATTTTATAATCCATGTATTATGCCATGCTATGTTTTGTCACTGTTTGTGTTCCTGAAGCTGGAAAGAGCTAAATACTTGGGGAAGTTCTTATTTTCTCCAGTATTTCACACCTTTCCTTGTACAATGTATCATATGGCTGCACCTTTTAGAGATTACAGAAGGTATAACAATTTGCATCATGGTTTCAGGGTAATTGTACAACTACTGTTGAACCATTACACTACTTACCCAGTGTTTCCCCAGTGACTATTTCACCAAATGCAATTTCCTTAAACAGAAATGAATGAAACAGCATTCAGTGAAAAAGACTTTAAACTTTTCCCTGAGGTGCAATGAACATAGAGATGGTTTTAATTAGTTTTTTCCTCCTTTTCTAAATGTCACTCAGCTTTGAAAACACATTCACTGAAATACAAGGAAAATGTGCCATGTATATATCTGTATCTGTATCTCCATCTCTATATATCATTGCAAACACACACAAACTAACATGCTCACACAGATACAAACATATAGCTCATAGATAGACATACAGACAGACAGACAGTCATGTTGCATTCATAAGTGAAACAAAATATGTGAAAATAGTCACACCTCAATGCATGTGGTGAGACTATTAAAAATAAATCTACAGCATGCCAAAAGCTACAAGTGATAATCAGGTCAGGTGTTAGCATTTTGGTGGTCCCAGCAAATGTCAAGTTGGAGGCCCTCAGACAGTTCCAGTATAAGTATCATCTTGTCACTGCTAGCTCTCCTAAATAACCTTTGTAGCTCATGCTGCAGAGTTTTAGGAGTAGTACACAGAGACTGAACTAACTACAATGTTCTTACATTCTGATAGGCCTGTCTACCACACTAGATTGGCTCATCTTAGAAAAGGACATTCACAATTACCAACATTTAGTTGCATTGATGATATATTACAACAGCTCTACATACAAGGTTGGACTTGTGTGAAATGATACCCTAAACACTGCCTACTGTTTCATGCCCCCCCCCCACATGCACACACATATCCTCCAGTGCTCACCTCTGACTACCCGCATCCTGGGTTCTACACACCATCACATTACTTCTTTCTTTCTTTTGTCACATTTTGCCTTATTTGTCATATTTTTTCAGGAAGCCATTACTTTCTATATGCTCTGAAGTGCATTTTAAAGTTTTTTTTTTCTTTTTTACACAACTTTTTCATCCATTGATTGCTTAAGCATAAATTATGATTAAGTAAAGAAATTTAGTGTCGCTGCTCATCTTAAGTTTTCCTTGCGTCCTTTCAACATGCCTTACTTGCACAGTACTAACCATTTAGGAAATAAGCTAGTTAAGGCAGGGTCCCAGAAGCCATAGGGTTGTAGATGCTCTGCATTTTATGGCATTTTCCCAAACTTTTATCCCAATGGCGGCCTGAACAAAAATCATCAGTAAGAAAAGAATTTCAGTCTTATTTTTTTCTTTCAAGGAAGATGTAAGTTATAACCAAAGCTTAACATTCAAAGCTGGCAAAATATTAGCCAAGAATAACCTAACAAGACAACTTTTGGTGAAGATACACACATTTTATCTAGGAATATTGCTTGCCTTCAACCCCCCCCCCTCCAAAAAAAAGCAGTTAGTGTCGGTGCATACCTCTGATGTTAAATTGAGATGAAAGCAGAGGTTCAAATGGCCGCAGTCAGGCATTTTAAGTGACTGCTGTACATACATATACCTATTATGCCTCCTGATTCCTCACCCTTCAGCCCTACCCCAAAAAGGCAGCCACCTGTATGCATGCTTGATGTATGATTGTGAGGAAAATTAGCTAAATTGCAGGCTTTATTCAGGGTTTTCTTTTGTAGTTCAAGAGGAAGTGACAGTCCCCTCCTCCCACACTACTGCAGAGGTGTTAAAACTGCCACAGCACTGACAGACCCTTGCAGAATCAATTCCTCTTGGACTACAAAAGAAAACCCTGAACAAAGGTTGCAATATAGTTACTTTTCTGGCAGTAGCTTGATACCTTCTAATTATAGTGTAAAACAAACACTGAACCAAACATAAATAAGGTTGATTAGAGGCAGGAAAGAAACAGTCCTTTTACAAAAGGCATAGGAGGTGACAGTCACTCACACAAATCCCATTATATGTCAATGGCATGGGAATTCACTTTTACTTCCTTATGTCTGGCATGAGTCGTACACAGCATTATGGGAAAGAGAAAGGGTTGAGGGAGAACAAGATTACATTGATACATCAAACCCCATTGATAGCTGAACAGGCTAAAATTACAAATAAAGCACTTAACATTATTTTGAGATTTTGAGGTGTTAAAATAGGTCAGGAAACAAAGCTAGAGTGAAAAAAACAGATTTTATTTTAGTTCAAGGGTGGAGTTTTCCTTTAAAGAAGTAATGACCACATATCCACCCCCAGCCCTCCACCCAAGCTACAGCAGCCTCCATACATACCTCTGAGCAGGGCTGGTTTTAGAATAGGTGGGAGTGAGGGCAGAGGACAAAACTAAGACCTTGTCAAAATCCATTTATACATTCTGAGGTATGGGGATCACCAGACCCATAGAAGCTCTAATATATGGATAGAAATACTGATCTGAATGTTCTTTGATGTTTTTTATACCTTATTTTAAAAGTTAATTATTTGTAAACTGTATATTTTATTGCTATGCAGAAGAGTTATGTATGTGCTCAGCATGATTGTGTGTATGCACAGATAAAAATCAGTGATATTTTTTAAACACACACATACACACACACACACACACACACACACACACACACACACACATAGAGGCGTGCACGCATGCACGCATGCGAACACACACACACACACACACACACACACACACACACACACACACACACACACACACACACACACACACACACACACACACACACACACACACACACACACACACACACACACACACACACACACACACACACACACACCATAGCAATGCTTGTTTTGCACTGATTTCAGCAAACAGCTGTACATTGTACAGCATTAGTATTGCCACACCAGATCAGTGACTGTTGTTCAGCAGTCACCAAACAGCAGGGTTAAGTCACTTTTATTTACCTCATTAAGGAGTAATGCTTACCCATCATGGCCCCTGATTTTACAGAATATGCATGATTTTGCCTTGTAATTTTGCTCTGCCCCTAGTAAAAAGTTTTACTGGTAAAACATTCATGATTACAATCAATAAATCCAGCCATCAGAATTTCGTACTTCTTTTTGCCTCAGACTGCATGCTGATGCAAAATCTTTTATTCTATTACTTTTTTAAGTGAATTTGAATAATATTTAAAAAGTGTTAGTGATTTTGAGCCTTTATTCTGCTATTATTTTTGGCTTTACCCAGAATTCTTGAGAAAAGAAATTGAGTTATCATATCTAGTGTTCTGCAAGTTTTTATAAAACTCCCTGAAAGAGAAAACCATTCTTGAAGATCAAAAGCATCAGATTCAAGGGACGCATTGAGATCAGTCACTCTGTGCTGCTAATCTCCAGTGCTTACTTTGCTCAGGTTTATTCAGTGATTATTGACTTTATGCTAATAGGGTCATATCACAACCCTGCTTTTGATAAAATGCGTAATTGGAAAATTAATAACCTTTCCTTTCTTCTTCTCATTTTTCCCCAACCAGCAGCATCTTTTATAGAGCCCAGAAACAGTCAAGGATGATTAGGGGGCCCCCTGCAGCCATAGGTATTGCAGGTGCCTAAATCTGACTATGATGCTAGTTTTAGTTGACAGACTGCCCACCAGCAGGATTTGGCTAGGTCAATGGTATTATGTCATAAATAAAACATTCAATGAATTTGAGAAGCCTGTTACTTGACAAAACAATGCAACTAACCAGAGATATCTGAAATTTACAGGAGACATAAGTGAGAACTATTACTACCCACCTGGTTTATTAAGTACACATGATTGCTGTACTAGCTTCTGTTAGTTTGATAAACAAGTAATAAATGAGCTAACTTGCTGTAACTGGGGTCCTCCAGCGACAGCAGGGGGCACTAGTGTTCAAAGCCGGCCTTGGCAATATTCATGAATGTTCATCAAATCTCCATTTTAAAGCATGTAAATAAATTAGCCATGCTGCCAGTCAACCAGGAAACACAGTCAGAATAACGAGTAAAATAACATATAAGATAAAGGAACATGTACAAATGCTGCTGCAATGTAATCACCTTAGCTTAGATAATTACATGCTGTGTGTTTTGAACAATTCTCATTCACTTTAGAAATGTAACTGCAAAATAAAATTGATATATAAATGTAGTTCATATACAGAATAAGGATTATCATTCCAGAAAAGTCACTGGGATTCAGGAGCAGTTTTTGTATCAAGGCAGGCAAATTTCTGGGATTATCAGCAATGTACAGGGTGACAGTAATTTAGCGACAAACTGAATTTGAATATGGAAACCCAAGAAATTCTACTGCCTTCATAATATGTATTTGAAAGCATAATGATATGGTAATGAGCAACAGTATTAAAATGAGGACAAGTACATACGCAAATGAGGGTAAACAATATAGTAGAGCAGTTCACCAAGTTATGCTAACTCCAGAGCTGTTGACCATAACTAAAACATGGAGTTACATGGCATAGACAATGAATTAAGACACAATTAGGACATCAACCACACACAGTGACATATATTGTCACCCTTGTCAGTGCCATGTCATCCATCCAATTTTAATGTATCACGCCCTCCATGACACTGAAATTGTGGACTGCTACTGGGGCTGGTCAAGATGTATCACACATATAAGCAGGCCCATTGGATGCATGGAGTGCCTATCCCTGTGGACATCAAAGTATTAGTGTCATTGTGAATAGTAGCTATATGGGAAATTAACTGAATGCCTGATAAAAAGCAGTATTAGGTGAACCTTTAGTTACGTCTTCAAACCTCAAATTAAAATAGAGTAGTCAGGAATCTCAGTTCTGAGGGTCATGGGCCATCTAGTTATTAATGCAACCAGATTAGGTGAGAAGATATGTATGGGGAATAATCATAATAACCAGATTTTCCCTGCATCATGGAGAATGTGTCATTATTTGAGAAATGAGAATAATTTAAAGAAATTGCAGAGATGGGGGATGTTATGTGTTTTTCTAGGCATTTGCCTCAAAGGTATAACAGCAGTTTATGGACCACAGAGGAGACAGTCACCACATGGGTTTTTGTGACATAGCCCAATTCATTGAGGCACTGAGGGCCAATGATTGCACCCACACAGTACATTACACTGAGGATCATGGAAAAAATCATATCATCCATAAGTACTTTTAGTTACTATGCAGTCTGTAATGCACAGGGTATAATATACAATATGTCTGCGGGCCATCTAGGCAGAACCCATGACTTTTACATATGATGCATGTGTGACATACATCTGTTGTTTGTGTGGGGTGTTTTATCCAGAGATATCTTTTTGGAGGTCTCAGATATGCCTTTGTTTAATGGCACCAATCAGAACCCCCCCACAAAAAAAAAAGCAGGGAATGGTTATTACATTGCGTTGTCACAGATTCAAGTCATTGATGAAAGTATGTTTAGCCTGCTGAAGGTTTACATCTCCTGTTTGGATGTATCTTGGGGTAACTTGTGTAGAAGCCTGGCACATGCCATGAAATATTTTCAGTCTGTGCGATGTTACACAACATCATTATATTCAAGCATTTATAACAATGCAGACACACTGAGGAAGAGGACAACCCAGACTCAGCAATGGAGGAGATGCCTGATGAAAACCCTGCAGGGAACCGACTGCATGGGAAGACTATGCCACATGGAGGTGGGTGGAGTATGGCATGGCACTGAATAAGAGGCAGCATCTGGTTTATAACTGTGGATTGGGCTAAAATAGTATAAAGAACAGTCAGCATGGCACATGTATACCTAAACTGTTATATACAATGCATAGGCTGCCCACAATGTGCAGCAGACATAGGCTACACATGCAAAAGAAGTCAAGACACAGCTATCATCACACGTACAAGTGGAGAGTGCCATAGTGTCATGTCATCACCAGGCAATTCTGTGTGTATGGTGTTGGGGCTGAATAATATTACAGTAAACTCTCAGTTAACCACAACTCAAGCAACCAGAAAAAAAAATCTAAGAAATACAATACAATATTCATGTGTTGCGCTTTCTGTTTTCCCTGCACAGAAACATACCTTACATTTAGAGTTTTAGAGTTTTAAAAAGTAAGATAGGAGTAAATTCCCTCTCTCACCAACCTAGTAACAAGTTAAGCCAAACAAATAGTATAGGGTACAGTATTAGTCAGGCCTATTTTTAATAGTAACTCTCAAGCAACCAGAATCTACAGTTATCTGGCATCTACCAATCCCCATGGGTACCGGTTAACTGAAAGTTTACTGTATTGCTGTGTGTTTTACACATGTGTAGGTGGGTTGGGAGACCAGGTAGCATGGCCAGTGATGGGGCAATGTACCATCTGCTGTTTGAGAGTGTGTGGAGGCGGGTAGTGTAGAAGCCTGATCAAAAGCTTACCTAGGGTGGGGCAATGGGGGCAGCCACCCAAGACACAAGAAATTAGGAAGCCTGATCAGGAGATGTCGATCATTCAGGGGCGCAGTATCAGTATTCATTTCTGCACCAGCATTTCTGAATGCCAGTACAGAAATGCACTTCAGTTTTCCTTAGGACTGAAGCACCTCAGGGCTTAATGTGTGGTATAAGTTCAAAAATCGAAGCAGTGAGGAGCGCTTAACATGGCAGATGTTGAAGAACTGACTTGACTTTGAAGTTCCAGATGGGAAACTGGGGAATGGACCTTTTTCTTTTTTGCTCCTCAACTTATAGTTCAGGGGTACCAGATCAGGGAATGGGACCAGTCTTAACAGAAACAGGCATAGCTATGAGTCTAACTGAGTTTCTTGGAGCACAAAAGCACACAGTTTAACACTGTGCTAAAATCTTGTGGACAGGCCCAGGGCACCCACAGGAGACATATGCACAAGCCATGCATGCCCCCATCCATGACAGTGACCTCCCCTGGGAAAGTCACAGTCATGAGTCATACCACAAGGACAGGATGTAGTGCTCTGAGACCATGAACTGTGGCCCATGCCATAGGTGGTCTCAGCATGACCACCCTGTTTATATGGTCATTCATGTCACACAGTACTTCCCTCAAATTTGGATGGCGGTGTGGAGGTGGTAGCACTATATTTGCCTGCCTGTAGCCTAGACCTTTCATAGTGGCTCTTACCACTAGAGACAGAGATGAGCTAACCATGGGAAAGGTGTTGGCCATGATCTGACTGTACACATGCATTGACTGCCTGAAACCCTCCAATGCACTCCTTGAGGTTATCATGAAGATAATGTAGTACCTCTACCAACATAACGATGCTTGTGTTGGTGTATGCTTGTCTCTGTATTATGACCATGCAAAATCACTGGGCTATAGCCACTGATACAATTAGATTGGGTTGTGGATGGTAACTATGGCATGTTCTGGCAACAACACAACATCCACCAGTACTCTGTAGAGCTTGCAGCAACCAATAGGGCATGTGCAAGAGGTGAAGACATCCCTCCCTGGGTAGATTTGATTGCATCTGTCTATCCTTGTGTATTATCTTTGGTTTGTAGGATGGGTAGCACAGGTACAGAAACTATGTACATTGAATAGTGTGATGTGGATATCATATTGCCTGTGCCCAACATTTACACCATGACCCCTCACAAGGCTAGGATTTAACTGTCATAACCATCAGAACCAGACAGTGATCTCAGATCAGGCAGTTTTATATCCATAGTGGAGGATTCTGATAACAGTGCACTCAAACAAAAAGACCTAAACAAATCAACCAAATGACACAAGACCCTTCTCCAATAGCCAAAGCCCCAGAAGAAAATGCTACTACTTAACTTAGCAGTATGGAAATGACGATGTAACTTACCTAGTGCTGCTAGCTTGTGTATTGGAAACCCAGATGTTCCTGAAAAAAAATGTTGCCATGGTTGTAAGTCCTACTGCACCAGACATTTCTGTATGATAGCAGATACTTGCCCATGTTAAGACATGCACACCTGGGCATCATAAATAGATATTCATAGTGTTGTGATCAGATTTGCACCAGTATATAGGACTCTACGATTGATTTTGGAACTGTCCATCTTGCACTTGCAGAAATGCCAGGAACTCCTCCATTTCTGTTAACAGTGGTTTGGTCAGTGGACTGCTTTGTTTGCCCATTTGCTCCTGTACTGGATAGGTTGCCTAACCTTTTACAGCATTTATCGAGTGAGATGCCAGATGTCTCTATTGGTCATATGTTCTGTTTTGGCCACTGATAGCACTGATGTCATTATTGGCATCCCACCAGGCATGGTCGAACTGAAGCAAGACTTCACTCTCTGCATAGGAGAACTGCTTTTCCATTGTCTACCATGTTGTGGTATAATGATTTGAAACTGAAAGGTAAATGTGCATAAGAGCTGTTATATCCTATCACACATAAGCCTACACAACTTAAAGGTCTAGCCAGCAGATGTGGGAAAAACTAAGTGATCTTGATTTATATATATGGAGACTCTCATGCAGATATTGGGTACATGCAGGCAGCTGTGTTTGCTTAGCTAATCTCAGCCCCTCTCCAAAAAAGTGAAATTCACATAGAGATGACATATAATGGCCGCTCACAATATTCCACAGATGTCTATCTTAACTTTTACACATGTCACTGGTAGAAAATAACCTCAGGCCATATCTGTATCAGAGCAATTTGGGGTATGCATGGACATTTATATATATATATATATATATATATATATAATATATATCTATATATCTACTGTAAGATGGACCACAAATATATGAAGTATTCTACAGGAAGCCTAGAAGTACTTCAGTAATCAAAGAAGTGACTTGCTAAATATCAGAAACATATTGGATTTCGCTGGGGGCAGTGGGTTGTGGAGGTACACAAACATAAGTGTGCGGGTCCTATATGTGTGCTGCTTAAAGTTGGACAGATCTTACCATTACTTTCAAGGGGCTACCCACCCACATCCACCACCCAACCAGCAGCAAGCAGGCAACAAATATTAATAAGCAGTTACATCTAACTGCAAGAAAATGTTGCTGTACTGTCATGTGACATGCTCAAGGTGTATCATAGTATTGCATCCCCTCTCCACACACACACACACACACACACACACACACACACACACACACACACACACACACACACACACACACCTGAGGTCATTAAGCAGTTTAGGACTGTAGCATGTGCTGTAGAAATGTAAAAGATGTACATGCCATCAAACAATTGCCATATCATTATACACTAAAGACTTCTGTGCTCAGCCTGCAGGTAGGAATGAATTTTATCAACACACACAGTAGTACTAAATGCATTGCAGGTCAATGTTCTACTCCATAGAAACCTGTTGTTTACCCTGCCATGACAGTATACAGTTTGTTACATACTCCCTCACAATGGCAGCATGGATGTACCTTTAAATAGTAACATAAACAATCTGTGCAAGTGCATGCTGTCAAGGAGATCCTCAAGCAGAAACAGATTCATAGTAGCAAGTCATAGCAATACTTTGCAATTGGTCCTATCTATCCAAAACAAATGCTGCACTTAAAAGTCTTGATTTGCAGCTTTTCTACCTTTCCAGTTTGTTGTTCTACTGCAGTCCTCTGTAGGGTGTTGTGGCCAATGCAGGAAGTGGAAGCTTTTATCACACATACTCAAAGCTCTAGGCATGGCAATCATGCTAATAAGGCACCAGCTAATGGATGGGCCTGAACTGCACATTTTGTATTACTGTGACTATGACCAATATTGCAGTAAGAGGCTGGCTCACTTACATGCACTCACATATGCACCTGAGAAGTGCACTGAGCATGTGAGTGCAGGTAAATGATCCCTACAGAAAGATGGGGAAATGTATTTTACTTCTGTATTCTACATACACGCTAAGCAGCAAAACAACTATCACACTTGGACATTGTCGCTCATCCTGGTTTACTATTGAAGATGAACAGGTGGGGTAGTTCATTTATATGCTTTATTACACAGAAACACATCAGGATAAATAACAGCAGTAGAAAATATAAATGAACTGATTAACTGACAGACTACACAGACATACATGCTTACATCTCAACACCTTACTACAAAATGGCAGTCAGGCTTGCACATGCTCACTATTTATTCACTTGTGCAAGCCACTAGAAAGCTTCTTAAAGGTATACATACATATTGATCTACATCTTCCCTATTTAGTTAATTGCCCACTATATAATGACATTTGAAAAGAAACATGCAATTGTACAGACAATAAGAAATAAACACAACATTCATGTCTTTATATCCAAGTTGCCATGTATCTGGAACATGGTCTGAAAATGCGACCTGCTCTAGTGATATAGTAATCAGAGCTGGGTTTTGCAACAGGGACAGTCATTGGTGAACAACTTGCTTCAAGAGTTTTGGGATTCTTCTCAGGAATAGGGATATTTACTGGAACGTCCTTTGGAACTGGAACGCTGGATAATCCACACTGAGATACAAAGTCTTTCTAGCATTTATGATACTGCAATACAGGCTCAGACACTGGGACCAAATGCTTACATTTCTGGCTAAACTCTATTCCTTGTGATTTCACAATGCACGATATAGGCTCTGGACATACACTTTTCACTACACCAATCCAATCAAAACCTTTGGATGTCTGCATCCTCACTATCTACTCTTTTCATAATGGTTGAGCGATTTGCTGGTCTTATCATAATAGGACTTCTGGGATAAGTGCTTCTTTAACAGATGGGCTTTCACTGATCTGTTTTTCTTGACAAATGGAACCAATAATGATCTACTAATTGGTAGTGTGGTCGTAGTTTTTTTCAGCAGAAGTCTCTGTGCAGGTGAACCAAGATGTTTATCACAAGGAACATTTCTGAGATTCAAGAGATTCAAGAAAACATCACTATTGTCTCATTTTGACTTTTCTAGTAATTGTTTCGCAATTTGAATTGCATGTTCTGCCAAACCATTTGACTGTGAGTCATCAGGGCTACTCGTAACATGAGTAAAGTTCCTTTCTTCAGCACATCTTTTCATCTGCTGGCTTGTAAATTATGTATCATTGTTAGAAATAACTTTGTACAGGCTAGCCAAACCAAACTGGAATAAGAGTGTACTAACACCAAGTAATGTTGATCATTCCATTCAAAAATGTCTCTAGCTACTGTCGACCAAGGTAGTTCGGGAATCTGATTTAGCCGAATTGGTTCTTTCTGCTGATGTGGCTTAGTACTATTATATACAGAACAAGATGAAAATACTCTCTCAATGTCCTGTGACATAGAAGGCCAAAATACTAGGTCTCTCACCCTTCTTTTGGTAGAATCAGTTCCTGGGTGGCCATGATGCAAAATAGTAATATACTCTTGTTGTAAGGACTTTGGCACAATTACTTTTGGACCTTTTTTGATGATACCATTGTCAAACAAAATCTCATCTCTGTAAGGAAAATAAGACTGCAAGTCTACTGGTAAGCAAGATTGCTTTAACAGCCCTCCTCAACTGAAAAAGTGGTTGAGCTTCTGAAGAACTGGATCTGTGTCTGTATGACTTCTAAACTCATCAAGATGTGTGGAAGAAAAAGTTCTCACTTCCATGACTTCAAAATCAAGTTTCTCATTTTCATGCTGTTCATGGTATTTCTGGATGATCTGGATAAAGTATCAGCAAGATAAAGAAGTTTGCCTTTTGTGTAGACAAGACTGAAATTATACTTTTGCAGTTTGAGCATCATGCATTGCAATTTATACCTGGAGTTGAATACATAGGTTTTCTCAAAATAGTGACTAAAGGTTGGTGATCTGTTTCAATCTGGATAGGTTTACCATAAATATAATCATGGAACTTTGAACATGCAAGCACTATTGCCAAGAGTTCTTTCTCTATCTGAGCATACTGCATTTCAGTTTGGGTTAGAGTTCTGGATGCATAGGCTACTGGTCTACCCTCTTGAAGAATGACTGCACCAAGATGAAACTTTGAAGCATGACTGGTTTGTGAACATCATAGTATCTGAGAGCTGGTGGATGGGCAGTTCTCTGTTTCAAGGTGCATCTTTGCATGTCAGCTCTCTAAGTGGTGCTGAAAGTTGGCTCAAGTCTGGAATGAACTTGTCTCAGTAGTTAACCATGCCAAGAAAACATTGTCTGGAGCTGGTATCTCAAGAATTGCTGTTTGCTTGGAAGGATCTGATCGTAAGCCTGAACTGGTAAATAAATGACCAACATAAGAAACTTCTCATAGCCTGAATTTGCACTTCTGAGGATTCAATTTAAGATTCATGTCATGTGCTCTTTCCAGAACTTTCTTGAGGTTTCTGCCATTCTCAGCTTCACCATTATCTCCTACTATAATAGCACATGGATAACCAGAAAGCATTTGCTCCATTGGTTCATAGGTTCATAAGTTCATAGGTTGGTACTAGGCTATCGTCCCTAGGGCCTATACAAGCCTAGCCATAACAATTCCCTGGCTATTTCTTCCCACAATATTTACTTCCCTGGACCCCTGTCTAATGGGACGACCGATGCGTTCCCCAGGGTGAATTTCCTATCTCCCATTCAATCATCAAGGTTCATTTTGAAGACGACCAAAGAGGCGCTCTGCTTGACATGTATGGGGAGTATATTCCTGAGTCTGGGAAGTCTCTGGGTCAGGAACCTATCCCTCCAGCATGTTTTGTTCATTGTGATGACAAGGTTTAGATCCCTGTAGTGTGTGGCTCTGAGGGATTGGGATTTCTTTAAGTGTAGCATGTCCAACAGCTCTGGGTTTGACATGGCCTTGTATGTTAAGCAGAGATCACCTCTGAGCAGATGATATGTGACAGAGTATAGCTGGAGTTTTTTTTAGATGGTCAGCATAGGGCATCTGCTTTAGGCCTGTGATTCTTTTAGAGGTATTTCTGCATCTTTTCTAGTTGTTGCAGATGTCTTGAGAGGTACATACCAAACAGGGTGTTGTATTTTATAATGGGTCTAATGAGGGATAAGTACAGTGGGACAATGACCTCCTTTTTTCTGGATGAAAAGCCTTTAGTGATGAGGTGTGCATGCTGGAAGACTTCACTGGCAGAATTTATCCCAAATGGCACTCTCAGAATTCTGTACTGCCTAAAGGAGTACTGAAAGTGATTAGCAATGAGGATTTTTGGTCAAGCAACCTTTGCCAAAATAAACTCTTTACATTGAAGACAGAAAAAACAGTGGCGTTTGGCATAAGAGCAGCGACTTCTTCGACTGTATGCATTGGATGATGAGGTCGCTTCAGTTCTTTGTTTAAATCTCATGCATCTCATGGATCAATACATATTCTGATATCATCTGGGCTTTTCTTATGAGCAATGACCATGGAAGATACCCATTCAGTTGGTTCGTCAACTGGACAAATTACACCTTGCTGCACCATTTTATCTTGGTCGGCTTTGACTCTGTTCTACATAGGTACTGGAACCTTCCAGGGTAGAATGACAACTGGACTGACCACTGGGTATAACTTCATGGACTACACAACTGGCAGTTTGCCTAGTTTCTCTTCAAAAAGAACAACATAGGTAGAAAAAATAGAATAGTAGTCTTTCAAGCTAACATGGTGCACTTCTTTATTAAATGAAAGGAGTCCCATTTTCAAACTTTCTCTCAGGCTTAATAATAAGTGTACATGCCTTTTGACCACATAAAATTGCAAGTCATAGCTGTTCCCAGCAGGGTAACATGAAAACACTACTGAACCTTCAATTTGAATTTCTTCACCACCATAAGCAACAAGCTTCACACACTTTGCCAAATCAAGTTTCTCACTGGCACATACTCTAGCAAATGTTTCTGCTGACATAACATTGGATTTCGAACCTGTGTCAGCTTTGAGCTCTGTGGGTTTCCCATTTATCTGAACAGCACAAAATACTTCATTCTTTGCTCATAAATCTACTGCATTGATTGTTTCACTAAGCACAGACACACCATCAACATAAAACAGTAGGATCACAGCTTTCTAATTGCTCAACTTGTCTCTTTGAATGTTCTCTTTTAATAAAAGAATGCTCCTTGTTTGATTTACAAAACCTTTGGAAATGATTCCACTTATTGCATTTGTGCATTGCTGACAAAAAGCTAAGCACTTTTCTCTTTTGGGTTTATGGTTTGCACCACAATTACGACAGTTGACTATGAAGCTAGGTGGGGGTACATGTTTTGAGTTTGCTGACACACTCTTGCACTTCACTGAGACTGTGCACACTCTGGAATTTGCTATAAAGCTATGGGGTTTCCCAGGGAGTGCCAAAGGACCTGTAACAGCTCCCATGTGCTTGGTCCTGTTTCTTTTAAACATGTGCTGTGTATTATCAACAGGAACATGAAAAGATACTAGAAGCATGCATTTCTCATTTGTAAGCATATTTGTGTGCTTTTCTGTGAGCTCATACATCTGTCAAATCTCAATTTTCTTATTCAAAGTTAAATCACTGTCACGAAGCAAAATCTTTTTCACAGCATCATCTTTAATACCACACACAATTCAAGTTCTATTTCAGAAAGCACCACAACAGGATGGAGCAATGGATATCCAAAGTAAGCGGAAACCAGTAGAATAGGAAGCAATTGGTCAGGTGCCATATGAAGATATACTAGAGCCTTCCACAGGAAACCAGTATAAACGTTCCCTTGAAGCTAGACCACAAGGGAAGAAACAGGAAACTGTGGATACTCTGATGCAGTCAATATTGAGGAGTGATAGGCCAGTGAGTTCCCATGTGACAGAGCAATGGATGGCACAGGATGAAGTTGAAGAGAATGTGCCACAGGAAGATGCTATAGAACTTTTTTATAGAATGCCCGCAGAAAGTGGAAAACAAGGGATGTGCCCTTAGCTTGGAAGAAAATGAGCTAAGAGAAGAGTTGTTCGATTTAATAGACATAAATAGATTTATTAAGATAAATGAAAGAAATAGACTGTAGAAGGTCACTAAAACCCAAAAAGTCAGAAGTCTGATAAAACAAATGAACACAGTAATTAGGAATGTCCATAGAGATCCATGCAATATAACAGAAGTAAACAGGATACATTACTGTGCAGCTAAATCAATAACTGATAAAGTTCTACCACCATAACACAGGGTAGTGAGGGAAAGAAAGGGGAGAAATTGAATACCATCATGGAAGTATCGAATAGAGAAAACTATAAAGCAATTAAGACAAGAAGTGTCACTGTTAGAAGACTATAGAAGAGGGAATAGATCAACAAAAATACTAAGAAAGATAGATGTAATAAAAGCAATGCACAGTATTAGAACAGACCAGAATCTATCATGCACTATTGCAAATAACAAACTAAAATACAGACGGAAAAACTTAGAAGATACACAGACAAATATAAAGGAAAAGTACAAAATAAGCAATTTATTGATGAACCAAAAAGGTTTTATAGAGAATTGGGAAACAAGGTAAAAGGAATTGAAAGACTGCCAAAAAAAGAAGAAATAGAAACATTTTGGAGAAGTATCAATGAACATCATGTGGAACATAACGAATATGCTAAATGGATAGAAGAAGTAAAAGAAAGAAGAAGTTTAAACGTACATGATATGAATGGGATGAAGTAACAGCCACAGATATTGAAACAAAGTTAAGAAAAAAACTCTAATTGGAAAACCCCAGCCCCAGATACAGTACCTAACTTTTAGTTAAAAGTATTAACATCTTTGCTGGAAGATTTAGCCATGAGTAAAAGCTATTTATAAGTGCACCCCGAACAGATGCCAACCTGGCTAACAGGAAAAACAATGCTCCTACTTAAGAGTGAACCTGCAAGCTACCCTAAAAATTATAGACCACTCACTTGCCTTCCGATGCCATATAAACTATACATGGCAACTGATGCTGACAGAGTTTATAGTCATTTAGAAGAAAACTCAATTATGGCAGTAATCTAAAGGGCTATAAAAGAAAGTCATGTGGAGCAAAGGATCATTTGTTGTTAAATAAAGTCATATTGGAGAACTGTAAAAAGGGGAAGAATATAAGTATGACATGGACTGACTACAAAAAAGCATTTGATAGTACCCTACATTCATGCATAAAAAAGTGCTTAAAAATCTATAAGATACAGCCTACACTGATTGATTACATTACAGTGACCATGAAATAGTGGCAGACCACTTTGCAATTAAACCATGATAAAGGACAAATTATTATCCCAAGGATAAAAATTCAAAGGGGGATATTCCAGGGTGACTCTATCACCATTGCTATTCTGCTTTGCCCTTAACCCATTAGTCTGTCTACTTAACAGTTTACGCCATGGCTATAATTTGGCACCTAGAAAACAACAAAGTGTAAAGGCTTATCATCTTCTCTTTGTTGATGATTTAAAACTGTATAGCTCATCAGATAAGGAACTGAAAGCACAACTGCAGGTTGTCAAAACTTTTTCAGATGATATAAGAATGTAATTTGGTCTTGATAAATGTGCAATAGTAACCTTTAAATCAGGAATACTGTAGTACCAGGAAAACATCAGTTTGGGACAAGAATGTGATATAAAAGAACACGAGCAAGAGGGAGTGTATAAATATTTGGGAACTGATGAAGGATTAATAAAAAAAAACATGAACAAATGCAAATGAAACTTAGTAAGGAATACTTTATAAGACTTAAATTAATCCTGAAAACAGCATTGGCATCTACAAACATCATCCAAGCTATAAACCAATGTGCTCTTCCTGTCATAACTTACAGTTTTGGAGTGATTGACTGGCCCCAAAATGTGCTGGATAGATTAGATAGGAAAAGAAGAAGGATGCTTCATGCTCACCAAATGATTTATAAAAATCAGTGCATACCAAGATTATATATTCCCCTTTCTGAAGGAGGGATGAGCCTCCTTGAAACTGATTACATACATCTGCAATCATGGGACTACACACATATCTCCCAAACGTAGTAAAAGTTTTGAAACATGAGGTGAATAAATCTAAGATGGCTTCTCTGCTTGATCTGGCAAAAGCATATCAGCATAAGCAGGAATGGAAATCAAACCCGAAGTAGATAAAAGTCAGGCAGCGAATGAATGTGCCAAAATACAAAAAAAGAATATAAGGCGAAGGACCAGATGAGAAGGCAAGAAATGTGGAAAATGCATAAATATAGTTGCAAGTATAGAAAACTGATGGAAGAACCTCATGTTGATCAGGAATGAATGCAGGAATGGTTAAAGAGGGGTGAATTCAAACCAAAAGATGAAAGGTTAATATCGGTGGCCCAAGATAGTGGGCTATGTACACGCTGGTTTACAAAGTCCATTGAACATGTGGGAGAAACATACAAATGTAGGTTTTGTAAAACCAAATTTGAAACAGTTATACACCTCAATGCTGGTTGTGACATACAACCAGCAATGAGGTGTGTGTAGGACTGTATACTGAAGGGGATAATAATATGGCAAGACTGTTGCACTGGGGATTGTGCAAACATTATGGTATTGAAGTGACTGAAAAAGACTGGAAACATGAGCCACAAAGCATCATAGAAAATGATGAAGTTTATATCACATGGGATTACCCATTTCCAACAGTTCAAAAGATAGATGCTAGAAAACCGGATATAGTGATCCATGAAAAGAAGACAAAAGTAGCATTGATCATTGAAATTGCCACACCCAGTGACTACAGTGTCTTGCATACAGAGAGACCTGGAGTCATAAAATATCAGGATCTACAGGCAGAAATTAGAGCAATGTGGAAGAAAGATACCCAGACAGTTCCAATGCAATTGGTCTTATAAAAAAGAATCTACAATCGTATTTAGATATGTTACCAATCCATGTAACACTATACGCATTGCAGAAGGAGTCATTACTGAGCACATTGCAGGTGCTGCAAAGAGCTTTTTTGGCTGACATCAAAAACTGAAACAATACTAACTTCATGAACTTTAACCATACTTTGACTTAGGAATGGGGTCCATTCCCATCATGGTATTAGAAACCCAAAAGATTTTTGAGAAATTAAAAAAGTCTGTCTTTTATCAACTCATCCCTTAAATCACCAAATCTGCACATTTTTGCCTTATTTCTCAAGTCAGTAATATATGCTACAAAAGATTCCTCAGGCTTTTGATCTCCTGTGCCTTTCCATTATAATATTTGTTTGGGGGTTACACATTTCTCTAAATTTATGTTTTAAGCACTCGGGGTATTCCCTTAACTCAGCTGATACCACTATGTGATGGTATTCCTCCTCCCCTGCAAATGCAGCAGGTGCGTACACAAATGAATGCTTTGTTTCTATGGCTTCTGAGCCAGCTAAATTAAGCAGAATAAATGCCTTTGTATAGTCATCTTTATCAGAAAATGCTGCTTGCATGAAAATATACACTTGCTCAAACACTCTTCAATTCTCTGCAATACTATTATCAAAGACAAATGGAGCTGGTTTTCAAAATCCTTCAACCATGCCAACAAAGTATGCCCAAGCACACTGAAAAAATGGCCCTTTTGATTATGTATGAACATGCACACACAGCCAGTACTTGGAATAACATTCAAATGCACAACAGATTCTTTGAAATACTGTACTTTACGAAATATGCTTTGAAATAGCTGCATTTTGCAAAATAACTGCACTGTAATACTGCACAAACTTGCAAACTCTCTGTATCTTTGGATATCTTGAATAGCTTTAATTAATGAGAAAAAGTGATTCATAGCAAAAAAAAATATGGTCATTTTCATTTTTGTATATATTTTATGCAATACTAACTTTATTTCAAACATTTTCTGTAGTTATTTGAATATTTTCTATCAATATGCCGCAGTTTCGGACATTTTGTTTACTTAGAAATTCATTTAGAGTGCTCTGAGTGCTTCATTTTATACTTTGCGAATACGACATTATTTAAGTAAGCTTTGATACCTGAAATACGTTTCTGTCCTTTTTGCAAGTTTTATGTGCAGTAGGGACGATCCATTCCTCTGTATTCCTCCACCATTGACTGAGTGCCTTCTGGTCTTGATACTGTATTTCTGGATCCCATTCTGACACCATGTCACTCGTCTTGGTTTAGTAATGAAGACAAACAGGCAGGGTAGTTTGTTTATATGCTTCATTACACAGAAACACAGGTTGGATAGCAGCAGTACAAAATATAAAAGAACTGATTAACTGACAGACTACACAGACATACATGCTTACATCTCAACAGCTTACTACAAAATGACAGTCAGGCTCACATGTGCTTAGTATTTATACACTTGTGCACACCCCTAGAAAGCTTCTTAATGGCAGATATATATATATATATATATATATATATATATATATATATATATATATATATATATATATATATATATTGAGCTACAAACATCATGAAGCTATGAAACACCTTCCATGCCAGTGGTCACATCCTAACACCATGGTACCATGCCATCTTTTTGTGCACTAAACAGTGGTGGCACCACAGTTGGTTGCCCTAACTAGCTGCTTAAAGGTATGTGTCATGTACCAACAAATTCAATGTGAGTGACGATGACAGGGCTACTATAGTTCTCTGGAATGTAATCTAATGAATGGCCATGGATTCCTAGGGCACTAATCATGACAGACCTCCCAGTGATGCAGCAAGCAAAAGAAAATCTTCCTGTACTTGTTGCACAGAGAGTACTGGGAGTGTCTGACAGGGGACTTCTATGAGACTCCCTAATATAAAGTGGATGCCTGGCACAGTCTTACTACGGTGGTGTTGGATACCATTGGCATACTTCACTCTAGTGAGCAGTGTTGGCACCACTACAGTGACCTGATGAGATGCCACCCTGATGTTCTTAGTGGCTGGGAAGTAGAGGTCAGTGCAAGGACCCCTGAGATATAGTGTAAGCACTTCTAATAGTCATCTGACTGTTATTTTGTCTGTAAATCTATGCATGTTAGTATCTGACATGTAACTTAGGATTTCTTTATGTCTTTGTCATTCTGTTGCTACTCAGGAAGATATCTCAGAGAACACCCCTCCTTTACCAGAGGCAAATGAAGAGGCTGTCCAGGCAAAGTAGTGTGTGCCTGTAGGGGAGCACTAGATAATGCTGAGTTTCTGAAAACTCGAATTTCATATGGTCGAGACCATATGATCGAGTTTTCAGAAACTCAACATTGAAGAAGAAATAATAATAATAATAAAAAAAAACAAACAGTAATAAACATCGTTTTTGTATGGGGCAAGACCCCCTGCAACTTTCCTACCTGAATATGTTATGTCTGTGATTGCACTGCAGCGAGGAAATGGGAAATCTCCTCTTCTGCACATCTGCATGCAGTGCAGAATGGGAGATTTCCCTTTCCCCACTGTAGTGCAATCTCGGAGTTGGTATATTTAAGTAGGGGGTTTTGAGGTGCAGGGGGCTTGCCCCCCTGCATAAACAATGTGTGTGACTTTTTTTTTTTTTGTAATTTGTTTTTTAATGTCGAGTTTCTGAAAATCGATCATATGGTCTCGGCCATATGAAAGTTGAGTTTTCAGAAACTCGACATTCTCTAGTGAATCCTCCTGTAGATATGTTATTAATTAGTTACTTATTGTCTGATGCTTATTACAAGTGGAAGCAAATAATTGCACCTACATTCTGAAAATTTGCAATTCATACAGATATGAAGCAAACTGTGCAGTGACAACCATCATAACAAATTTATAGGTGTAATAAACAGCTTAAGGAGGTAACATCTGTTAGGGCAGTAAAAGAAAGCCTTGCAGTTTGGGCAATACTTTCACACCCACACAAGTAGGGTGCATGAGACATGCATACCTTAAACTGGCATTTTCTCCTTATAACATGTGCCTACCTACCCAGCTGTACTGATGTTCTTGTCAGTCCCCTGACAAGTGTAGTTACATGCAACAGCTGAGCACACTGTATAACCCAGGGTATGCATGTTTTTTTTTGCAGAGGTGTGGTTGTTGTATAAAGTTGGAGGACAAACTGCAGAGGGAATTCAACAAAGCTTACACATTTTTTTCTTGTAGGCATCACACAGTGATTCACACATGAGTGCAGAAATTTTTAAATTCAGTAAATTCTGTAGTGGTGCCCACCAATGCAAAAATGTGGAAACTTTCATAGCATGCACATTTCAGCACAAGTAGCTGAAATGTATGCTAATTAAGTGAATCTACATAGTGGAGTGATCCAACAATCTATAATACAACTGTGTAGACTCCATGTTCATGTTGGCCATGTATTCAGAAACTTTCCGAGCACAGGGACTCTACACGGGTAGAAGCTCAAGTGCAACCAGGGAAATGTATGCAGATGTGAACTTTCAGTGTAACAGCAAAGATTTTATGCCTGAGGTATGCACTGTTGTTAAGTGCTGTGCACTATAATCAGTACACTTCAATATACACACACACATATGCACATATATACAATCCAATGAATTGTGTACACATCACCATCTACCATAACCAGCACTATAACCTTAATGTCTTCTTACTTTTACACACATATTAACCACGATGCAATACTGCTGTATTAAATGGTGTGTTCACTCTTAGTGGTGCTCCCAGTCTTGCTCTGCCAAACTCAGACTGGCAAATATGCTCAATAAGGGTACTTGTGTTGTTACACAGCTAGGCTTCTACACAGCCTACTGCTATTAAGCTACAAGATTCAGATGACATTAAGAAGCAATGTGCTATTGCAGGCCCACCAAGCTGCTTTACCACATGGCCTGCTGATTTCATTCACTGTAAGTTCACTGTAAGCTATAAGAATGTCAGACTTGTGCTATGGTGCTTGCATTAAGTACTGTGCTCTATAATCAGTACACTTAGATAGATAGGGGTTCTACTCTCACTGCTAACTGAGTGTGTGTGTAGTAAGCAGCATAGATGTGGTATACTACATCTGCTTCTCAATGGCATGGATTGCCAGTATCTTGATACTTGCACATGCCACAAATGCATTTCATGCAGGTCTTCCACTGCCTTTTCTCTAACATGCCCTGCTGATGTCATCCACTACATGTGTACCTGCAGCCATGTAAAAGTCAGACATGTGCCATGACACTTTGTGTTAAGTACTGTGCTCTTTAGTCTGTGTACTTAGATAAGTAGGTGTTCTATTCTCAATTACGTCAACTTGGGTGGGTTGTGTGTGTGTTAGCTGTAGCTGGACACTGTACAGTTTGTTTCACAGCAGCCTATGGAACACTGTTCTTTGCATATACATCATGCTATTGTTGCTAGGCACTGTGTTATGAAACTAAAGGCCTGTAGGATGTCCAGCTGATGCTTTTACTTATGTAAAAAAACTAACATTCTGTTTTATATTGTTGCTATGATTACTTCTTGAAAATATTGTGCTGCTTTTGACTCTACTGCCTATGTAATGTAATGAAGAAACAAACTGACATTTCCTGCTTTTATTCTGTTGCAGTTGTGTTGGCTGGACTATACATTGAACTCAGACTGGCTGAATCCAGTTCTGTTTGAATAATGATAAGTAAACATCATGACACCTATTTTTGGAGACCCCCCATACCCTAGTGGTTGCAGAGTATAGTAGGACTATCTGTTTGATGGTTACTGATTCTGTTCTCAGTGAGAACTTTAAAAGCTTTTCATTGTCTCAGCTGCTCTACTGTTGTTTGCATGCAGAGGGCTTAACTCTTTGAGGTTATACATGCAGACACTCCGATACACTCATTTAATATTAAAATTGGCCAATGCTATCTAGCAGAGCAGATCTTCAGCAGCTCGACATAGCTGCCAGATGTTCAGTTAAACAAGCATCAATTGTGCATTGTACCTATCCACAACAGAATAATACATCCACTTTTGGATAGACCTCCTACCATACAACCCATAGGTTAGTCCCCTTAAAATAGCACCATGTCACATACCCCCATCCATTTCTCATTCTGTATGAAGATGCTAGATTTAAACCTCACATTATGACTTGGCAGTTCCCTCTCTTTTTCCTGCTAGCCTACTTGACGTGTTCTTTGACTCAGTGCAGATAATACCCCATGTACACTGACAAGCCTGTACTCCAAAATCACTGAAGTTCCATCATGTGTGAAGATACTCTCCAGAAACCTACATAAACAGCAGAGACATCCAAAACACAAACATGCTACACATAACACTACACCCAAAGCACACAATACACATAAAACGTAACACCAGTATCTCATCCATGAAGTGCTTAAGGCAATAGTTATCTATTCCAAAGTTTCTCCTTATAGTTGACTGTCTAGCAGTGAGTCATACAGACACCCCACTCACCAGTTTAAACAAGGGGAAGATTATGGTCAGCTCTCTGGCACAAGTAGTTGTCACTTTACATATGCAATCAAATCTCTCCAGAGCAAGTCTCACTATCAATCCATCATAGCTGGTGTTGGTATGAACAACATGAGACATACCTCTGTGGAATATATGGAGACAGATATGATTGAGCTCTGTAAATATGTGTTCCAGGCAGGTATGTCTCTATGTTTGAGCAGCATTATAACCTCACCTAGGATGATACAACAATATAATGAACAAATGTTAACTGATATTGGTTAAGTTTCTGGTGTCATTCTATGTGGATCCAGTTCCTGTCATAGTGGGATGACATTGTGGATAGAACACTTTGCTTTGCAAGGTATGGAGTTTATCTGGCACCTATAGGCCTTTTTTGGCTGGCTAAGGCTCTTGTCTCTGCCATGATGCCTCTATGAGACAAGGTCACAGAAGCCAATTTTTCAATGTGGAAATGTAGAATTCCAACAAAGTAAGGGTCATGTGTTACACCGTAGGAGCTCACATCTGAGGCTACACTCTCTATAAGCATGCTTCTCACTGGAAGATGTTGACATCTGTGCAGTCACAGAAACCTGGTTCAAGGTTGTATTAAGTAACCTGGCCTTGCAAGGCTACACTGCCTGACAAACATTCAGACAGCAAATTGAAGTTCTGTGCACCACAGGAGGTGTAGTATCTATCTGCATTGAAGATATGTATGCCTCAAGACTGGTTAGACAAGATAATACTCTGGAATTAAAGCAAGTCCAATTTACTGTGGCTAAGAAACTTCTTCATGTTATCACCAGTTATATGTTCCCTTCCATGAACAAGGAAGCCCATGCAGCCTATGTAGAACTACATGGAGCAATTACAGTAGAACAAAACAACCTACTAATGGGTGATTTCAACTATACCTGCATTGATTGTGAAACTTATAGGAGGACAAACTCACTTGCACAATACGTCTTAGACTTTGGCAACTCATATGCCATGGAACAAGCAGAGCACCACCCCACAGGGGTCTCTAATATTGTATATCTGGTCCTAACAAATATCATTGACCTATGCAACACCACATGTGTAGGGCCTGCACTGTTTAAATCAAGCCATAAAGCAATTGTATTAAAATTAGCAATAGGTGTAGAACTACCAAAAGGAGAAGTCAGTGGAAATACATCTACCAAGGTAACTACACTCACTTAGGGATGGAAGAATTTGCTTTCAAACTCCAGTTTCCACAGAGGACATCGACAGCTATAATAATGTATACCCTGATGTCCTGTATAAACATCTACATAAATGTATAGACACAGACATACTCGACAGGCTCAGAAAATTATCCTCATGAAAATACAAACCATGCTAATTAATGTCTGGCATTACTTGATTATTCAGTAAATGAACAAAGCTTTTGTCTACAAATACAAAAGGGGGAACCCCAAACTGGAAGATAATCCTCCTCAACCTAAACAAGCAAATAGTACATCTTGTGAAAGCTTCACAGAGAAGCTATGGGTAATATTTGGAAGCCATAGCCAAAGATAACCTTAAGGCTTTCTTCTTTTACATCTGCAACCTCAAATATGTAACTCAAATGTGCGGTGAACTAATTGTGGATGGCATTGCACACTGACCCAGTGTAAATTGCAAATCTTCTAGCAGACAAGGTTGGCTAAAAAGTAACACCTCACCCTCAAGCTTACCACAGACCATGGGTTCAACATCACCTCTGTCCTGCATCTACTAAGAGCAAGTGACCACTGCTGTCTCTAACTCTAGGAACACAGCCTCCATGGGTCCAGATGGCATTCTGGAATCCATTTGTAATGTTCTTAAACAGTGATCTACTCCACTAGGCATGCTATTTAATCACAGTCTGAGTACTGCCTTTAGCTACACAGATTTGACATCAGCCACATTTTCCGTCTACACAAGGGCGGATCAGCAGCATACAGATGCCCCTTAAGTTTTACCAGACTCAACTGTAAGGCAATGGAATGGATTTACATAGATGTCAGATACAAGGACATAGTTGACCTCCAAACACTATATCTGTTCCAGTTTTTTCTCAAGGGTAGGCTGGGTCTGCTAAACCCGGTGGAATTCAGTAATGTGACCAGAGATGTAGCATGTGTGCACAGCTTTGAGTTTGTGTATCATGTCCTGGCCAAGGCCTTCAACACAACCCCATATTTGTTTCTCTGTGAGAAAATAACCCAGGTGAATATCAACTCCTATATCATCAGGTTGAGTGCAAACTGGCTCACAGACCAGCAACACTCACTTATTCAAAGTGGGAGAGTTCACCTTTAGCAGCAGAACTGTCACCCATGGGCTCCAACAAGGGTCAGTGCTGTGCCCATTTTTGTTTGCCATATACCTCTCTGAGGTCCAGACCAAAAAAAGAGGCTCTGTGGATAACCCAATTTGTTGTTGACTGCAAATTAGCTGCTATCATTGAATCCTCAAACAATGTTAGCACTGTTCCAAAGGGGCTTACACAGACTAATGACAAATCTGTGCTCTTAAACTAATGTCAAATAAATGCATCATCATTTCTTTTGGTAGTAACAATGTTCCTGATTATTATGACATAACCCAGAATACCCTAATCACCAATTTTATATTGATAGACTTGGGAACACAAGTAGGCTGTCACATGTGTCTATTGTGGTGAGGAAGGTATTCTACTTCTCGCATCAGATTAAGAAAGGCATTGCAGAAACATCACATTAGGTTCCAAATCCCCTGTACTCATCCCTTCTCAGGCCTAATCTTGAATACAATTTTCCCTTTGCTATGTACTGTACAAGACACCTGCAGAAACTTGACAGACCTGCGATGTCTAACTAATAAAAAACATGGTCTCAAATATGTGCCTTATATGGACAGACTGAAGTAGCTGTCACTGTACTCAGTGAGATATAGACTGCTTCAAGGTGACTTATGCTTGCCTTACTGGGCTATCTCTGACCACAATGTGATGAAAATGCTGGCCCAACATATGCCATATGGGACTAGAGTCACCTGTTACAGGGCTGTCAGTGTAGACTGATGTGTATAGCACATGCTGGAGAGACAGATACATCTCCCATAGGTTGCCACTCCTCTGGGATAACCATGTCAATCAGAGCACTTCCATGACCCTGTGTAAGTACAGCCTGTATGTCTTGATGTGAAACTGTTATCTCTGTTCTGGATTGCCCCTGCTTGTCACTTGGACATGGGTAGTCCTTGCTATACAAATCTTACCCATACATAGCTTTCATCGAATATTATATTTCCCTTTAACAGCTAGCCCTCTAAACACCATAATGTCAATAGCCTAATGTGACAACCCCACTCTGGGCCAGTAATCATGGAGACTGAATCCTCACCACTTACACTAGAGAGGAATGTTCACTTGGAATACAAATGGATGCATTCAGTATTTCCAGATGCAGACCTCCCTGTGTCAAGCACAATTTCCCTTAAGAGCACACAGGGAACACACTCAGCCTGGGGTCTGGATTTATCTCTTTGTCTCTGCCCAGGTCCCCATTAAGGGTCCCCACTGGCACAGCTGCTAATTCCTCAGTCAAGTGCCCAATGCAAGTCCTCCAGCACCCTCTCTGTAAACCAGTGCTTTGTGTCCCTGCTCCAAGTAGCTGATGCAAACACACACACACACACACACACACACACACACACACACACACACACACACACACACACACACACACACACACACATACACACACTCTACTAGCTATGCCCCCTTCTGCTCAGACTATAAGGTAATTAACCTGACACCAGGCACCCCAAAGCCAGTTACTCTAAGGCTCTTGCAAGGGTATCCAGTTATACTGAGTGAAATTAATATTAATACAATGGTAATGTTGATCAAATAGCCAGGCTTTCAGGAGTGGCAACAGTGTTACCAATAGAATATAAGTACTCTCAAAGGTTAAAATATTTACTAAAGGACCAGCCACAATAAAAAGTTTAAATATATTTAATAATAAACAATAAAAGAACATGAACATGCAAATTATCTATTTACAGTAAACACCAGAGTTTCAGACACGGGAAATATTAAAATGACACAGATGAAGAGATTCACACAGTTATAGAAAAATAGTAGTTAACTAATCTCACGATACTTTCCTAACTGATTTTGAGAATTACTATCCTTGGTCACTTACTAGACCAAGGCAAGATGAAGTAGGCGAGGGATCCTTCTATGTCAGGTTCCATGAAACAGACTGCTGCTGACACTTCAGTCTCCTCTAATATTAGAACATTTTTTTCTGTACAGAATGATGTCACATACATCTGGTCATCTGACTTCTAGTTCCCATGCAATCCCCCATTGCTAGAAGCTGTTAGGATTTATCACATATGTGTCAATAATACACATACAGAGCCTTGCTAAGATCTGCTGCTGCTCCTGGAAGTCATAAAACAATTTCAAACCTCCACCCTTTCAGAGTAGCAATTAGTTCACCCCAATGACAATGCAGGAAGCTTCTCTGTACAGACTTTATGTCTCTGGCTGCATTCAGAACTGTGAGATAAAATCCTTATGGCCTAGGCCCAGTAATTTTATTTTCTTACTATTTCTCATAGTCAGGTGGATTGAGAGTAACATCTTCTCTTCCAGTATCCTCTGTTACAATATATACATGTAAAGAGTTACAATATTGCATGTAAATTTATTTTCTGCCCAGCAGGGCACGTTTTATACATTTTTAACACAAGCAGCTTTACAAATACATTTTTCAACACAAGTATCTGCACAAGTCAGTTTGATATACAAATGATATATAATTCTTTGCAAAATTCCAGCTAGGTATGCTGGTATTTGTTACACATCCAGTGCCCTGTGTCTCCTGGCATAGTTGGCAATGCCTCACATTGTCATACCTATTAACATCTTATGTAGCTATGCACCTATGTTGATGTACATGGAAGAAATTCCATTGTACAGTATCACTGTTTTAATGAGATTTGACTACAGTGCTGACATAAAATCCTGAGATCTGTATATGATGTTGTGACTTTTGATGTGCACCATAACTCTGCAAAACAAACCATTACAGAGAAAAATTCTACATTTATGGCACACATTTCAATTTCTAGCTTTACAACCCTTACAAGAGCATCCATTATAAAGTAGTGAAATGATGATGCTAGCATCTGTATAACTGGCCATGTACAATATAACTGCAGGTGCAATCAGCAGTTTAACAGTGCATATGCAGATCTAATAATAAGTTATGTAGATATTCACCCTGTGCATCAGAAACATAACTTTAGTATCCCTTAATCCAAATGATAGAAAACAGGGATATGGCACAGTTATCATCACTTGCACAAGGTATTGTGTGGGGAGAAGAAGGACTAGGCTGACACAAAAGGTGTGTGTAATCTGTAAGTAAGCAAGGTAAGCAGGCAAGATGGACATGTATATGTTGTGTGTGAGTGTATGTGTGTGAGTGTGTGTGTGTGTGTGTGTGTGTGTGTGTGTGTGTGTGTGTGTGTGTGTGTGTGTGTGTGTGTGTGTCTGTCTGTCTGTCTGTTGGTGCTCTCAATGTGACAATGGTGTGTGAGTGTCTGCATGAACACAGCCAAACTCAGTATATTGAACAACTGTGAGCCATGCATGGTTGAGTTGATAGTACAGGAGCATGATCGGACACAGCCACATTGGCTCTCATCAGATGTAGTTGCTGACCTATGCCCACAAGGCCAACGTTCCCATCCCATCTGATGTTCATGCACAGACAATGTGCATTCATTGAAGGATATTTCTCATTCCCTCACAGACATAGTCCACTCCAACATATCATTCAACAGATCCAGGGAATCAACCACACAGTGGAGGTAGCCATGGATGCTAGACTGTGCCACATCTAGAACCCTGAGCATTCATCTTGTGCTCCTTTCAGAACATGTCTGTGTCTAAATGATGGCCCTAAACATACATTGGCTTACACATGAAGAGACGCCTGCACCTGGTGGAAGAGAGACAGCAGGCCTCCTCCGAACCCCCCTACCAAGCTTCCTGCATGACACCTCACCAACACTTTGGCTATGGCCAGGATCAATACGCAATGAAGCCATGGTAACCATGCTTACCTGTTCAATCTCCTTGCCCTCCACCTGTCCAAAATCTGTGGCCTCAGTGGATTGGGGATGCATAGGCATACTGGCTGCATAGCCGGCCTTAGTTACCAGCAAACCCTGCGGTCGCTGGAGCACCCTGTTCGGGGGGGGGGGGGCCCAACCATAGCAAGTTATCTTATTCTGACATTTTGTAACATGTCTGTCAAACCAACAAAAACTAGTACAGCATTCTTGTATACATAATAAACCACATGGGTAATAACTCTTATTTATAACCCCTTTTAAATTCAAATATATTTCTGGTCATATTAACAGTGTTTTGTCAACTAACAGGCATCAGAATTCCATTAAATATTTTACTACTGACATAGTGCAGCTGGCGTAGTTAACCCATGCTGTTGGACATTTTCTCCATTAAAACTAACTACATAGCCAGCTTTAGGTCCCTGCTATACCTGTGGCTGCAGGGGGCCCCTTAATCATCCATGACTGTGTGGGGGCCCCACAAAAGCTACTGCTGGTTGGGGGAAAAATAAGGAAGAAAAAATGTATTAATTTACTCATTTTTCTCTTTAACCTGAAAAGGGCTGAGGTATGACCCTGTTAGGATGAAGCTGATAATGAACATGAGGAAAGTAAGCACTAGAGAGATCAGCACCCCAGAGTGATTTATGTCAGTGCAAATTTTGGATTTTAAAAAGAGCTGATACTTCCGATCATCAGGGATGGTTTTCTCTTTCAACGAGTTTTATAAATACATGCAGAACACCAGATACTATAACTCTCAATTTCTTTACTTAAGAATTCAGTGCATTCCCAAAAATAATAGAATAAAGGCTCAGAATCAGAACTACATTTTAAATATTACTCTAATTTGCTTAAAAAGGTAGTAGAATAACACCTTTTGCATCAACACATATTTTTGGACAATATTTATAAAACTCAGATGTCTGGATAGATTAACTGTTTGTAATCCTGAACAATTTACCAGCAAATCAAACTTTTTACAAAGGAAAAAGCAAAAGTATAAACAAAATCAGGGAAGGTGTGTGAAATCAGGGACAGTGACAGGTATGCATTACTCCTCAATGAAGGAAATGAGTGACTTACCCTGCTGTTGTTTGCTGACTGCTAAACAGCAGTTACTGATCTGACATGGCAGTACGAGTGTTGCACAATGTATTGCTATTTGCTGAAATAAGTACAAAACTAGTACCACTATGGCTTATGCTTGTTTGTGTCTATGTGTGTATGAAAAAAAAAATATCACTGATTTTTATATGTGCACACATTCAATAATGCCAGGACACAGATATTATTCTTCTGGGTATTAGTAAAAAAATTTACTCAACAAGTAATTATATTTCAAAAGTAAGACATTAAATATATCACAGAACATTCAGACACATCGATCTTCTTGGAGTCTGGTGTCCCCCACTCATCAAACTGTATAAATGGATACTGTGGTCTCCCTTAATCATCTCTGACTGTGGGAACCCCCACAAAAGCTGTTGCTGGCTGAAGAAAAATCAGGAGAAAAAATGTATCAGTTTTCTGATTGAGCTGTTTAACCTGAACAGTGCTGAGATATGACCATTTTAGGATAAAGCTGATAATAGCCTTTGGTTTCAAACACACCCGTTCTAAAATCAGCCCTGCTCAAATGTGTGTGTACAGAAAGCTGCTGTAGGTTATGGGGGCTAGGGATTGTGTGATTATTACAACTTTAATTTTCATCACAGTCAAACCTTAGAGGTATGCACATGAAGTCATTACAGCCTGTGTTTGAGCTGAGGACAGTGTGGTCATTGTTTATTTACTTTTCTCACAGACCCCAGAAGTGTAAAACGAAGGTTACTGTAGCTTATGTAGGGGTGGTGTACTGTCTAGGACCAACAAATTAGAATATATTATATATAACCCACAGACATCGCCAATATCCTGGCAGACAGGTTCAGTGCAAACTTCTCCCCCCCCTCCCCCCAAAAGAGCAAGTATCTATCCCAGCAGAGGGCTGTCTCCCAAACATCTCTGATGCTCAGGTGAAGGCTGCCCTCTCCAAAGCAAAAAACACTGCTTCCATGGGACCAGATGGCATTCCAGGTTGCGTCCTACATGAACTCCAAGAGGAGCTAATCCCTCAAATAAAACAGCTATACAATCTCAGCCTCACTACAGGATATGTGCACACAGAATGGCGTACAGCAACAGTGGTCCCACTCCACAAAGGTGGTGCCTCTACGGACCCTGGAAACTATCGCCCCATAAGCCTGACTAGCTTAGTCTGCAAGGCTATGGAGAGGATTATCATGGAGCTCATAAACAAAGACATTGGGGACCTACAGACACTAGATCCTACCCAGTTCGGCTTTGTCAAGGGCAGATCCTGCCTTTTGGACCTGGTTGAATTCTTCGAAACAGTCACCAAAGCCATAGATGAAGGGAAGGTAGTCCACACAGCCTATCTGGACCTTGCAAAGGCATTTGACACAATACCCCACTCGGGCATCATAGATAAGCTATCCAGCTTAAATATAAACCCCTATGTCACAAGATGGGTCGCAAACTGGCTCAAAGACAGAACCCACAGAGTGAGAGTTGCTAGAGCCATGTCAGACTTGAAACCGGTCACAAGTGGCGTCCCACAGGGTTCTGTCCTGGGACCACTCTTGTTCGGTATATACTTTTCCGAGGTACAGGCAAATGTGGGAGGACTATGGCTCACCAAGTTCGCAGACAACTGCAAACTGGGCGCCATAATCAACTCTCCAGCTGACACAAACATCCTTCAAAAAGGTCTCACAGAGACAGATAACTGGTGTTAGGGCCATGGTTTAAAGCTAAATGCCAAAAAATGTATAGTCATACCCTTTGGCAAAAACAATGTGCCCACAAATTACCACATAGGCGGAAACCCATTAAGTACAGAGAAAGTTATTAGGGACCTGGGGACCCAAGTTGATAGCAATGTCTCCTTTGAAAACCACATTGCCAAAGTGGTTAGAAAGACCTTCTACATAGCCCACCTCATCACGGAGGGTTTCACATCTAGATCAAGAGAGGTAATCGTGCCCCTTTATTCATCCCTCATCAGGCCCATCATAGAATACAATGCCCCTTTTGGGATGTACCTTACCCGACACCTGCTGCAATTAGAAAGACCCCAAAAGTATCTCACCAAGAGGATCAAGGGTCTCAAACAGATGCCATATGCTGCTCGGTTAAAAAAACTCCAGCTCTACTCAGTTGCATACCGCCTACTTCGAGGCGATCTATGCCTGTCATACAAAGCTATGTCAAATCCAGAATTAATGGACATGCTCCACCTCAGTAAATCTAAATCCCTTAGAGCCACATGCTTGAGGGACTTGAACCTCAGCACAGAAATAAATAGAACTTGCTGGAGGGACAGGTTCATAACCCAGAGGCTCCCTTCGCTCTGGAATAGAATTCCAGTTCATGTGAGGCAGAGCACCTCACTGAATCTCTTCAAGAAGAATCTCGATAGGTGGATGGGGGATCGTAGGTTTGTCCCAGGGATTACTCCCGTGTCACTATTAGACAGAGGCACAGTAAACTAAACCTTATAAAGGGCACAGTATACTCAAATCAAGGGATGGCGTAAGCCATACAGAATTGGGCTAGGCTTATAATTGCCTCAGGGCAGATAGCCTAGTATGAACCTATGAACCTATGAACCTATGCAATCATTCTCACAATCACACATCAGACACATATACACATACGGTGAGGAAACATGCTATGTATATGTATATCAGCAGTCACTTGAAATATATGACTAAGACAATTTAAAGAAAAAAATAAGACTGAAATTCTTTTCTTTTTCTTGATTTTTCTTTAGGCCACCATTGGAGTAAAATGCTGAGAATATGCTCTAAAATTATCCCAGACCATCTGCAACCCTACAGCTTCTTGGGCCCTTGCTTGTTTGAGTTATTTCCTAAATGATTATTACTGCGCTGTCTTGTTCAGGAAAGGAGTGTTGAAAGGATGCAAGGAAAACTAAACCTGAACTGCAACAGTGAATTTCTTTCCTTAATCATAATTTCTGTTCAAGCTATTATTGGATGAAAAGGTTGTGTAAAAAGAAAAAAAAAACTTTAAAATGCACTTCAGAGCATATAGAAAATGATGGCTTCTTGAAAAAGCTAAGAGTAAGGCAAAATGTGAGAAAATGAAGAAAAAAAGTAATGTGCATGATATGGGGAGCCCAAAAGGGGGGGGGGGGGCTCAGAAGAGAGGACTGGGGTTTGTGTGGAGGGTGTTGAAATGGTAGGCCTAGTCATCAGTTCATTTAATTCCAGACCTGTACATAGAGTTATTGCAATGTATCATTGTTGCAACTAAATGCCAGTAACTGTAAGTGTCCCTTTGTTAGACAGGTCAACATAGTGTGGTAAATAGGCCTGTTGTAATGTAAGAGTTTGTAGCTACAGGTCTGTCTGTACGTACTACTCCTAAATGTTTGCAGCACAAACTAAAAGGTTTCTTAGCAGGGGTGGCACTGACAGAATGATACTTATAATGGAAGTGCCTAGTGGTCTCCCAACTTGACATTTACTGGGAGCTCCCAAAATGCTAACATCAGCCCTGACTGGCTGGGGTCAGGGAATGTGAGGAGGTGGTCACTGGATGTCAACCTCTATGTCAGATTCAGCATCTGCAACCCCCAGCTGTGCCTCACCTTGGCCACCATCATCATCAGACTCTGATGAGACACTGACATCAGGTGGCACATGGGCCATAGTACCATATCTATGATCACCTGTGAATAAAAGGGAGACACACAGGAATACAGCAATTCCTCTACTATTATGCTGCAATATATACTAAACATTTTACACTGCTGACAGTATTACAGACAGTACAGCTACACATATGACAGGCATCATTGGAAACATTTTCTGATTCATATAAATTTATTTATAGTACACACATGAAGGTGTTATGCTTACCATCTGCAGGAGGCCTATGTTTCTTAATTCCTGACGGCCCTGAAATAAATAAAGCAAGAGGTAATGGCAACATCACCACCTTCACTGTAAAATAGTGGTTAATACATTCCCCCTCTATATCTGCATAACTCTAATTCCAGCAAGAGTTTCACTGACAAATTCAATATCTACCAAACCATATGTGGAAGGTCATCTTGTGAGTTATGAGTGGCACCCATGTCTAGAACACACTGTGAAATTATTTGTTGGGAGTTGTCCTGTGTGGTAATGTTCACCAGGAATTTCTCTGTGGCAGTAAGAGGGGGTACTGCAGCAGGCCCTCCACCAGTGACCTGCTGGTCATGTGCCACTGCAGCTGTACCCCTTCGTGCAACTGTGATCATGTTGGTGCTCTGTGGTGCACTTGCTCATAAGTGTGACTGTGTTGACCGACAGCATTTATATTGGACACAAGCTCATTCCATAGAGCTGTTCACTCTGACAGATTTGCCCGTCCCCTCCCCTCCCCAGAACTACTTCTGCACTTTGTCTTAGGGCATTTATGATGAGGTCATTCTCTGCCTCAGAGAATGGCGGTCTCCATCGTGCAGACATACTACCCTAAAAGTAAAAACAAGATAATACATATAAGTATGACATAACAAAACATTAGGTGTTTACAAATACAGCATTAAAGGAAGGCTGTCAGTATTGAGAGTATGAGAGTCACATTTCTGAAAAAGTAACATGAGTCCAGATACAAAACAAGGATAGTGACAATAACAACATACCCTTGTTTGTGCCATAGCAAACTCTGCTATTCTCACCCACTCAGTTAAACTGTTCATTATAGTCTGTGCCATAGTACTAAGTCTCTGTAGTCCTCACCCACATACTATATTGCAGGCTAAAGACACACTGTGCTAACATAGTACCTTCCCACGAAACATGTGCAAATTTAACACACAGCACTCTCTTTTGAGGTACTCACATTCCTGTGTATCTTTGACGTGACTTGCCAATCAAAGCCATATCACAATTATACTTCTACTTAAGTAACAAAATGGGAACATACATGCTTGAGTAAAATACTCCTTTGTTAAGAAATGCTTTCGTGAAAAGATGTGTCAGAGTTACACAAGTCACTAACTCTATTCAGCATCACTTTGGCTGGCTACCCATTTACCTTTTTATACTGGAGTACATTAGTAATGGTTTGTATCATGGTTTGCATCTGTATTAGCCTGTGCTTTAGAGATGCTAATTACAGCATAAAGAGCTGAACTGCATGCTAATCAACCTAACTTGTGGAGAAAGTGCGCAAGATATAAATCATCCATGTAGATTCCATTCTGCTTCTTTGGGTGGATTTCAAACGTAGTGGAGTACAGACACAAAGTAGAGAGATACAGATTGTTAGTAGCTCCTGCTGCTTTATTACATTTTTCTGTGCTACAAGGTAATGCCAGTGCTGCTTATTCTGCTGGAAATAGGGATAGGCAGAGAAGGAGTACACTTTGTAGGCCAGGGACACAGTACAGGAACTGTGTGACTTCTGGCATTCTGGACTTTGGACCTGAGCCCAATGCAGGAAACCCATCCCACTGGAAAATAAGTTATGTGTTGAACTTAGAATCTTAGGTAAAGGTACCTTTCACAGACTAACAGGGACTATTTTGTTTTCTTATAAGCATCAGCATCCAGGGCATTCAGAACTTTCATGCATGCTATGGTCCAACATGTTATAGAGCACATATATTTGACCGTTATTTTTTGGTAGATAGCGACAAATATGCTACAGTTGTAACATGCAGCATAGTAACCTGAAGTTATGTGCATTGTACATTGCATTCATGTGCACATAACAATAGCTGGGAAACAGGGTACTATCTACATTAACCATAAGGTCCACCACTTCATCAGCGGCCATGTCATGTGTAATGGCAAGAGAATCATCCTGAACATGTGTGTTGGCAACCCTGGCATTTGACACGACTCACATATGTGCCTCACCTTCAAATTGAACAAGATGTGTGCTGTGGGGTATATCCTATAGGGTCATTTATGAGTTGATGAATGCTATGCACTTCACTCATTACTGAGGAAATCCATCAGACTTGCGTGCACGCATTCACACACACACACACACACACACACACACACACACACACACACACACACACACACACACACACACACACACACACACACACACACACACACACACACACACAAAAAACACTTTAATAAAGCACATGCTTCAACCTGTAATGTCAATACACATGTTTTTGTGCTGCTGCTGTCATGGTTCTCCTGCCTACTTACATGTGGGCATGACCTGCTGTGCAATGCACAGGCATGTCACACAATGCTCCCTGTATGTGCCATGCACACATAGCTGGTCATAGCTGTAGGCCAAGATGTCAGCCACCTAGGGTGCTGCTATAGTAGGAGTGATTTTCCAGAAATCTGGATGGTGTAGGTATGGCTGAATGGGGGTATCAGTTGGTGTGGCAGTTGCTGTGGAGCACTTTTGCATAGGGCATCAGTTGACCTAAGGCTGGCCCTGCATGCTCAACATAAATGTGGAAACAGCTGCAGCAGGATCTGCCAGTGGAAAGGCCATGCATCCTCCCAAGAAAGACAAGGTCACCACAACCACATACCAATCAGGAGACAGAGGGGAACCACCAGCTGCTGTGGTTGTAGGCAGACATAGGTGTGCTCAAGATGTCCTTGCATTGGCTAGGACACAGCCCATAGTACACTGACTTACCATGTAGGGCCATAAAACTTTCCTCCTACCTCACTATACGATTATACTGTGTAAGCATTACAGATGTTTGTCATTAAGGGTACACATTTTCATTTTAAACTTCACAAGTCTCAACAATTTAGGATGCCAAACAAGCAGAGTAACCAGAGCAACATATTGCTGTTTGTGCCATACCAGGAACGTAACTTTGCTCCCCCATCCTCAAAAGCACAGTCTATGCTTGTTTGTGCCATTTAAGCTGGCCTTCAGTAGTTGGCAAGTGCATCTCATATCATTACCAGTTAATATCATTTGACATTGTGGCTGCAATGATCTGTAATCATTTAACACACTGTATGACTTAGAGTAATGGTCAGATAATTGCTGGTTCACTAGGAAATACATGAAGGTAAGACAGTGCTGTATATTTGCAAGCAAGAATCATAACAGGGTGTATAATCACTAATTGCAGTATTTACAAAGATAACAGTTAAAATAATTGTACAACTTACATGTAATGATGTAATGTGACAGTCAATTCTAATCTGTGTGCTGAATTGATGCAAAGGTTTGTCTGTGAATAAAACATTACGACACCCATCCTGTTTTCTAAATGTGCATTGTAGTGAGCTTTGTGATCCATTGCTATGGTTGCATCTCTCCTGTGCATTAACATGTTTTACTGTCGATGTCCTATATTGCTTTCAGTACTTACAACTATTTCAGCCTGTTTTCAATTGCTCATGCTGCCTATTTAAAAAAAACACATACATTTGTGTGATGCTGCGCTTAACAAAAATGGGCTGCGCTTAGTGCGGCATGGCACAGCAGTACACAAACTAAATTAGTGGAACACCCACTTATCCAGTCAGACACATTCTATAATTGTATCCTGTGTGAACCCGCTAAACTCTGTTGGGCTTAGCTTAACAGTGAGAACTGCACAATGAATACTAAGATATAGAATGTCATGTAACTGGTCCTGTGGCACCAGGTGGTAAGTCTAGGACTGGAGTCTACATGCTCCTGGGATCTAGTATAGGTTGTGCTGCCTTTGTTTTACTGTACTGACATTGCAGTACATATCATTGAACTGCAACATACAAAAGTGTTATTTTGAGGTATTAATTGAATGCATCCGGTTTCTAATTTTAGCGGTCTGGGGCATGTGTGCTATCTGTGTGGTCCAGTGCCACAAATGAGGTGAGCATAGCTTAAGCTGTTTGCACAATGTGCCACTTAGTGCAAACATGGGAAAAAGAAAAAAATAACAAAAGCCAAAGAAAAATAAAATATAACTAGTTCTGTCCCTTTTCCCCTTAGTTTTGTCCAGATGTCTTACTCTAATAGGTTGGGAGGTCTTCATGACTTACGATGTGTACTGCTCCTTGGGGGGCATGGCAGCAGGGCTGCATTCTGCAAACCTCATTGCTCTAGTGATTTTCTGAGTTTGTAACAGCACTATTTAAAATGTGTGGTCCTATTTATGGCCCTTCCCTCAGTTATTGATGGCTTTGTCTGGATGTCTTGCCCTAAGACGTTGAGAGGAATTGTCTGAATAACATGATATGGGCTGCTCATTTGGGGTAGGGCAGACCGTCTGTGCTCTGCTTTACACAGACTCAATGTCCATGTTGATTTACAAGGTATTGCAGCCATTAATACTGGCACTACCTACAAAACCTCACTTATATGCATTGGGCACTGCCGGAAGCTGAACAAGGTCGTGTACATGGATGCACTCTGTGTAGGCTCCACACAGAGCCTACACAGCATTTATTGAATCTTGGGGTGCATGTTTTTGTTTGTCATGGATGGACAGTTCTTGTGCACTCCCTTCCTTGTATGTATCATACCCATTTGTTGTCCATTTTGTCCACTTCATCAATGCTTTCCATTTGCCTATATGAGAATAATTCTGTCTGTCCCCTCAAACATGTCAAAACCTCTCCTGTCACTCCTTGCCTCTGTTATGTTTATTTGTGTTCCTTCTTCTAAACCTCACCCTCCTTTTTTTTCCTTGCCTTGCCCTTACATATTTCACCATCTTTCTTTTTCTAAAAAATAAAAAAGTGTGTTCCTATCCTTGCAAAAAAATACAAGTTATTCTCTTTACCCCCTACCTACTCCTATTCTTCTCTCTCCTGTTTCCTTGTATATGTTTCTCTGCTTGCTGCACATTTGCTTCTACTTTCATTTCCATCCATTTCTACCCCCTTTAAAGGTCAAAATATAGATATAAATATTGCTTTAGGGCCTTTAATGTGGCTTGCAAGCTTTCTCATAGCAGTGATGAGGTTGGCATAACTGTTAAGGTCTTTACCTCACACATACAAAGTACAGGGTATGATTCTGAGCTCTGTCCATTGGCTAGGCTTGTATTAGTCTGTAGACTCATAGCCTAGTATTTACTTATGAACCTACAGTGTTGGTATATAGACCGTGTGCTTGCACGTTGGTACATATAATCTGCTTGCACACCACATTTTTTGTATCAGTTCTGGCTGTAAATGCAGGAATCTCTTTCTCTCTGCTGGCCCTGCTGTTTCGAAGGTCAGGCTTTCTAATTATTGGCAGCATGGGCCACAGAATTCCAGCAATTTAACTGATTCAGTTGCAATAACATGTGCTTTTGAATCCCAGGGATTGTGTCTAAAATATAAAACTATGTGTCGTGCATAGAAGACACACAGTTAATAATGCAGAAGTAATAGTTTGTGCCTGTTATAAATCTGCAAGGTATTATGTTTTCTTTCGGCACTGACAGCTGGATAGCTGAAACAAGTGCAATGAAAGTGTATTACTGGCATGTGCACACATGTTTTTGCTGTATCTTATCAATGAATCCAGTTTGTGAGAGTTATTTCTACATACTCAAGTTGAACTGAAAATGGAGAAAGTGATTAAATACAAAAATATGCTTTATAGAATGGATGCAACTTGCCCAATTGTGTACTACTTTACAGCAAACTGATTAGTAAAATTTTGATGAAATTTAGTTGATTATGTAACCCATTCTAAATAAATGCTAGTTGCATTAATTATGCATATAAATGTTGAATATGAGGAGACAAATAGTGCAGCTAAGTGCTAACGCATACTATGGTCTTACTGACTGAAATCCTCCCCTATTATTTTGGAAAATAATTTTTGTGTTGCTATATATGTGTGACAGCAGTAGTATTTCATTCTAAAGCATGCAAGAAAATAAAATGTTAATGATGGTATTTGAATGTTCCTTTTAATATCCATGTTACTCATTTCTAATGATTGTTCTGGGTGGGTGTCCTTAACAGTATATAATAGTGTTGTCTCATCCCTGCAATTTATAAATCTATATTGTTTGCCTGCTACAAAAATGTGATCCTATTGATTTTTTCACACTGGTTTACATTTTGCAAAGAAGTGCTGAAAAAGGTTACTGATGCAAAAAAAAAAAACAGCAGAAAGTTCAAAAAATTTCAGAAATGTGAGAAAGTTTGGTATACCACCAAAACGTGATTGTATGATAACAAAGTGTTATGATACTTCATGAAGATAGCAATCTGTGTGGACCACTCAATATAATTTACATTTAAAAATTTATAACAGTATTCAAATAACTTACACATGAAAAGTCATAAAAGTATTCAATGTGGGATTTTAGATACTAATGATGAAAGGTATTGGTATTGGTATTGGTATTGGTACTGCTTTTTGAATAATGATGGATGATTTGTAAAGTACTGAAAAAACAAGTTTAGACGAGGAGGAGATGAGTGGTAACATATACTGAGCTGTGCAACTCAAGTCGAAGGAGCTCAATGTTGATATGAACAAATTAATCTAGTTAAATGTTTTTAAGCACGAGAGTGATGGAAGATATTTGACATAATTATGACATCTAACAAACAGGACTATTAGTTGTTAGGCTGCTAGGGTTAATTGAAGTTGATGACACTACTTTTTGTAAGACCGGCAAGTTGGCATTATGGTAGTTAAGCAAGAAGTAGGTGAAATTTGTAACGAAGCATAAAAAGGTCTGGGGAAGTGGGACTGGATTCAAGGGATGACAAGGTTCTGAGGAAAACATTTGAGAATGAATGAGGTATTTGAAGCAGAAGAGAGTTTTTTGGGTTAGGCAAAAACAACAATGATGCAATGGGCAGGTGTTTCAAAGACTTTATTGGGCATTGAGAAGATCATTTAATTATGATTGACTTGAAACTGAAATAAAATACAGAAAAAAATATCAGTTATTTTGATTCAGTTTGCCCCAGGTGATGAGACAGCACAGGTTTTGTGTCAACTATGACAATGAGTTTGAAAGATTTTTGTGGCTTAATAACCAGATTATGTTGACAACAGTCAAACAAGTACAACTTGTGGAAGCTATCCAAGAAAGTAATTAGCAAACACTGAAATATACCCTAATTTTTCCTGCTGTATTGAATGTTTATTGGAATAGGGGTTTGTTAGCATTTACAAATGCTGAGGAGGCAATTGTTAAAATAACCATGTACTCTGAAATAGCTGCAATGGATTTCATTTGCATCTTTAATATTGAGGATATAGTGATGTCAGCTGAAGTTGACATGAATGTAACATGTCGGGAAATAACAAAGAAATATGACTGAAAGAAAGACATTCTTCTGTACCACAGTGGGTGCACAATGGTGTAAAAGAATGAACATTTCTATTGACAATGTGTGCACTGGTTATGAACAATTTCTGTATATTTAAAATGATAGGTTTCAGGTATGATAGAGCTGAGACTTTTAAGCACCAGAGCCATAGCTGACTCTTTGCTGTCCTCAACAGTTCTTCTAACTGGTGCCCATCAACATTAAGTTGAGGACAGAAAAAAGTCTTTGACTTTAAATAACAGCAAGCTGATTGTTCCAAATGTAACAAGCAGTTATCACATAGTAAGGACTCCAGCTCTTCAGCCATGACCACAAGTATATTTCATAAACAAATCCTTGTACTGCATTGTACTCACACACCATTATACCTGGCGATCATGCTTACTGACAGCTTTAAAAGCAAGATAAAATGCCTTAACAAGGATGCACACAAAAAATAGTTCTTCTCTGAAGTTATAGCAAACTGCTTGCTACAAATGCAACAAGAAGGATGCCACAGTTAAATTACTATACAATAAGTGATTCACCTACAGCCGTAACCATAAATCATACCTATCAATTGTCCCCTTTTTTTGCAGAGTACCCTTGTTTTTTCCTTATATATTTTTTGCCCTATGCCTAACAAAATTTTGAATTTTCTGGTAAATTACAGAGGATTGCAGTTAATAAGTAATACCAGTCATCCCTAAGAAAATGCATGTTGATGCCAACCATGTTCTTCTATTAACTTTTTAAGTAAAGTAGAGTGATATTTAAAATTTATACTAATTTTGGATATTTGTCCACCAGTTCTTTTTGGCATTGTCTGAAATTATGCACCACATAAACTGAGAGGTTTGCTGCAAATGTAGTATCTGCATTTCTTAAATGTGTCCCAGCAATACACTCTTGCACTACTTGTATCTGCTTGATTGTGCCCTCCTGACAGATTTCCCTGGGGCAGCTGCCCTCTTCACCCCATAGTAGTTAAGGCTGTGTTAAGCATGTCTCTAACATATATGAGTAAGACACTGAAGTTCTATTTATAATGTATGCAAACACATGATGCATGCATATATTCTGTATAATAAAAGGAATCAATATTTTTTTCTTTAGGTTTCTAAATGGTAAGTTTATTATGTGTGTGAGTGGTGATAATTGTTCTTTATCTGTGCACTATTATAAAAAAATATACATTTGAGGTCTAACAGAAAAATAGTTGTAGAATTTGAAGAATTCCTTTTCACTTGTGCTAAATGAACAATATGGGTTTATCAGTTAGCATGACAGAGAGAAATGCTGATTCAGAGACATAGTGAAGTCACACCAAGAAACACCTCATTAGATACTCATTACCATAACTCTGAATCAAACACTGTGCTGTCAGACCTGGCCAAGATAGTGTTCTCCTTGACAGCTCATGTATCAATTCAGTAAAAGGATCTCCCTGCAAGTGTGCACAACTGCATTCAGATACCCATACATGCTAAGAAATGCATAATTGTACCCTCTGGGAAGATGACTATCCCAGCTTATTATTACCATGTTGATGATATGCCCTTAAGGGCCGACCCAGTGGTCAGACATCTGGGTATGCACATAGACAGTAGCCTGACATTTGACCATCACGTGCGACACAATGGTGAGAAAATCCTTTTATGTTGTGGAACTTATAAATAAGGGCATGGCATCTAGGTCCAAAGAGGTCATTATTGCACTGTTCTCTGCCCTTACCAGACCAATCATAGAGTACAATGCTCTTTTCAGTATGAACCTGACCAGGTATCGGCAGTAACTAGAGCGACTTCAGAAGTTCCTTACCAGAAGAATATAAGGCATAACAAACCTGCCTTAAGCAGAGCGCCTTAAAGCCCTTTCCCTCTGCTCAGTCTCTTATAGATTGCTTTGAGATGATCTGTGCCTCGCTTACAAGACATTCAAAAACCTCGCACTTAAGAATCTCCTGCATATTCATAAGCCAAACAGTACCAGAAATACAAAGTCTAGGAACCTGAATTTTGTCTGTGACTTAAAGATAACCTGCTGGAGAGACAGATATGTGTCCCAGAGACTGTACCTCCTATGGAACAGGCTTCCCATCTCTGTGAACCTTTGTTCATCTTTTAGCCAATTTAAGCACAACTTAGACCAGCAGGTGGGGAATAGGAAATTTACACCTGGCCTGGCACCCATGTCCCTTATGCACAAAGGTTGCCTATAAATGCCTGGGCTATTTGGATACAGGACATCATTATTCCTTTGTCAAAAGTTGACTAGGCATAGAAAGGCCCCCCTGGGTCATTGGCCTAGTAAAATGTATGAATCACACATTCACACACACACACACACACACACACACACACACACACACACACACACACACACACACACACACACACACACACACACACACACACATGCACACAGATACACACACACATCCACAGGCAAACCTTTATCACAATTGCTCTCACTGAAACACTCATGGGTCTATATTATAACCGTGAAACCTCACATACGCGAATACGGAAAAGTCGACACATATTGAGCGAACCCCCAAAAACACAGAAAGTCCTGAACCACAAAATTCAAAATGTTGAATTGGCATAGTTTGCCAACCCCACCACCTGCTATGTACTACCTACCCAAACAAAATAAATAATCCACATACATACACTTAACAAAACCCTACTTCTAATCCTAAACTAAAGCTTACATATATTACGATGTATGCACTTACCTTAACCCGCACCCTAACCCTAAGGTCTGTAACTATTGCACACTTAGCTTAAGGAGCTATACCAAAGAAGGGCCAACTATGACAATTCGGCATTTCAAATTTCGCGCTTCAGGACTTCGGTGTTTTCGTGGTTCGCTCAATATGTGTTGTTTCCGTATTCACGCAACTGGGGTTTCGCTGTTGTAATAGGTAATCAACACTCATATCCAATCCCATATTTAGACTCCAACACACACACACACACACACACACACACACACACACACACACACACACACACACACACACACACACACACATACACACACACATATCAGCAATAATGCCCTTTTAGCCTCCTAATGTACCAAAGCAATCATTCTCCTAACTCGTGTCCAAGATGTGAGTGTTGTAATATAATGTAGTAGCCTTTTTCATGCATCGGCTACTCTGTCAGAAAACCAGTTGGTACATCCTTCATTCCTACATAATCTTCATAGACTGTCTGAGGATCTGCCTTTGATAACTCCAAACATTCAAAGAGGTAGTTGTCTAAATACCGAATATACCTCAATAATGTCTCACCTTAAATATCTATATGTGACACTGTACAAGCTCAGATATTTTAATCTTTCATAATTTAAAATTTTCACATCCATGGATGTCCTTGGTGTATTTCTGTTGTACTCTTACCAATTTATTCATGCTTTTTTTTCTTATAAGTTTCCGTACTGTTATTCAATACTCTAGTTTGGGTCTAATGTGACTAACAATGATTTCTTTATTTGTGATTTCTTAGACTCTATAAATCTTTGTGTACAGCCTATAGTTTTATACCTATCATTAACTAATGCCTTGATATGATCACAAAACACTCTAAGCTGGATCTACCCATATAGCCAGGTCCTTAAATGAATTTACGATATCAATCAGTGTGCGCTGTATTAATTATTTACCCTTTAATGTACATCTTCCAAATCTCATATGCTTAGTTTTTGATGTGTTAATCAACATATTATTCTCCCATTCCCAAATGGTCAACTTAGTTAATTTAGTCAAGTTCTTTTGCTGACATGCCCTACCTGTAACAGCTGTAATCCGCTTACCCATTTCAAGTCATCTGCATACAGACTGTAGAACACCTCAGATGAAAAAGAAAGATCTTAAAGATACAACCTAAATAAATATGGGTCTAGCACAGAGCCCTGTGGGATACCTTGACTGTAATCTAGAATTTCACCTGTCCAATTACTGTATGATATTTGCCATGTCCTATTTTTAAGCCATGCAGCTATCCATTTTATCAGTTTCTAGTTGCTCTAATTTATTGATCAGCATATTGTGTATGACCGCATGAAATATTAAAGTTAAGTCAATATAAATTACAACACAGTATCATTTTTCATTTATAGCTGTTAATATATTGTTGTAGAACATCATATTACAGGTGATTATAGATCTGTTTTAACATATACATGCTGATACATGGTTTCAAGTCCCAGCTTTTCCAGTTCTGTCAATAGTTTATCCAAAATAACATTCTCCATTATTTTCCACAAGAAGAAAGTAGACTTATGGATATATATATATATATATATATATATATATATATATATATATAGTATTGGTCCCACTACCGTTTTGGCATCTGTTTCTCTGAAATTGAAGCAAATGCAGAAGGTTTATGGCTGATAAAGTTTGCAGATGATTTCAAGCTGAGGGTTATCACTGACTCCCCTGCAAACACTGGCATTCTTCAAAAAGGTTTATCTCTGGCTAACACATGGTGCCAAAGACATGGTCCTAAACTCAACCATCCCAGCTAATTACCATGTTGATAATATGCCCCTAAGAGTCAACCCAGTGGTCAGGGATCTGGTTACACACATAGACAGTAGCCTTACCTGTGACCACCACATGGCCACTGTGGTGAGGAAAACCTTTTATGTTGCACAGCTTATATGCAAGGGCATGGCATCTAGGTCCATGTAGGTCATTATTCCATTATGCAGACCAATCATAGAGTACAATGCTCCCTTTGGTATGTACCTGACCAGGCATATGCAGCAACTAGAGTGACCTCAAAGGTTCATTACAAAAAGAATACAAGGAGTAACAAACCTGCCTTATGCAGAGCACCTTAAAGCCCTTTCCCTCTACTCAGTCTTCTAAAGGTTGCTGGAGGATGATCTATGCCTGGCTTACAAGACATCCACAGTCCCCACACATATATTTGAAAGTCAAAAAGTACCATAAATACAAAGTCTAGGGACCCAAATTATGCATATGACTTAAACAGAACATGCTGGAGAGGCAGACATGTGTCCTAGAGACTGTCCCTCCCATGGAACAGGCTTCCCATCCATGTAAAACTGAGTTTATCTATTACCCAGTTTATGTGCAACCTAAACCAGTGAATGGGGAATAAGAAGTGTACACTGAGCTTGGTGCTCATTTCCCTCATGGACAGAGATAGCTTATAAATGCCTGGTCCTCAAAATCCTATTTGGATACAGGACATCATTATTCTTTTGGGAAAACATAGGTAGGCTTAGAAAGGTCCCCTGGGTCAGTAACCTAGTCATAATCTATGAATCTATATGATTCTGGCTTTGTCCTGTTCCCCTTTCCATCAAAAATATCTCCAATGTTGAGGATGATGTAGTGAATAACAAATATACTGGTACTGTACGTTCATGCAGAAGTCTTCCCAGGTCATTATTACCAATGTCATCTCTTCCCTGTGCAATTTATATAAAAGGCACAGATTAGGTAAACTGGGTCCATTCAGAGAAAATACAATATTTCTTATAACATTTTATTAAGATAACTGCTGGCAGATTATATTTTAGAGAATAATATTGACAGTTACTGTTTTTTGCCAAAATACTATTCTACATGATTATCAGGTATACGTTCTATGATCTATAATGATAAAACATAGAAATCATTGAAATGTTATACATGTCCATGCATGTGCACACACACACACGCTTGTGCGCACACACCCACCCACATACACACACACAAGCATGCATATATACATATACCCATATACACACTCACACGCACATAAACACACACACACACATACACACACACACACACACACACACACACACACACACACACACACACACACACACACACACACACGCGCACACACACACACACACACACACACACACACACACACACACACACACACACACACACACACACACACAAACACACCAGGAATTTATACATCCATGCCCAACATAGCACTTTAGTACAAAAGTTTCTTGCTTTAATGAAATATAATACAACTATTTCTGTTTAAATCTCTTGTGACACCAGCAGGCTTCTGCTGTTGGCTCAGTGTCTGTACAGATTTATCAAAGATTTCAGTTTAGTTACTGTTATTTAGCATCAGTCTCAGTGCTGCTAATAAAATGCCCAGCTAACCAGGAGAATTTGTTTAATGCAGTCTCACACTAAATGTTAAGGTGGACAAATATGAATTAGATATATGCAGGGAAAAACAGCAAATGAAAGAAATGAAATTAGTTTTTGAATTTTGAATTTTGAAATTAGTGAATGTCTGTTTTTGTGTCCTGCAACACCTTCTTCCACTTCCTCTTTCTCTCTGCCTCCACATTTGTCTAGCCCTTTTTGTTTTTCGCAGTCTTCTGACCTCAGCTATGACCTTGTGCTTTTTAAATAATTCCTGTAAGGAAGTCTAACTACTAACTTATTACTTTTGGCATGAATATTTGAAGAGTATATTTTAATACTTCTGTAGAGTCTCTGAGCTGAATGTATTAGCTACTGACAAGCTGATATTCCCATTTGTTTCTGCCACCTTTAGCCTTTCCAATAGCAAGGTCTTGACTCCAGATTTTTGTTAATATGTACTATCCTCCTGTGTAAAACTGAATTGCCTCTTCTGCTGACTTTTGGGAAAGCCCTTACATCAGATAGCAGTGCTAGTGTCTGCAAAGAACAATGCTGTTTCTCACTGCAGTTACATAATCTATCACACTTCAACACCATAACAAATGGGGCCCAAACACAATTGTGACGAACTGAGGATACACAGATATAACTGCTTGACAACATTTGATGCTTATTTTTGTTTTGTTTAGCTCTTTAGATTGAAGGTTGCTGACCTTTATCATGTGCTCAAAAAGAAGCTGAATCAAGAGTCTCCACTGAGTGAGTGATTCATGAAAGCTTTAGGTTAAAACACAATGGCTGAAGTTAAAAGGACTGTTGGGAGTGTGGCCTAATGGTTAAGGTGTTTGCCTTACAAACACAAGGTGAAGTGTTTGAGTCTCACAAGGAATAATTAGTTAGCCTTGAAAGGGCAGTTAGCCTAGGACTGATCTATGTGATTATTTCACAATGAAACCAACAGGATGATACTTAATCACCAAAGATATGTTCTCATTTGGATATGCTTTACAATTAATGACTAGGTATGAAATAAAGCTATCCAAGGAGTAACAGCACTTATTAACAAAAAGTGATTGGCAGAATGATAACGATTATGTCCTGTTACATTATAAAACTGCCCGAGCAGCTTGTATAGCCATAAGCTTTTTTATTTAACATTTGTTAACCGGGAAAGTCCGACTTGAAACGAAGCCAATTTTCAGCAGTGGCCCGGGGAGAAAGGCTCCGCATGCATGTCTTTGTAAGATGGGAGGAAACCAGAGCACCCGGAGGAAACCCACACAAACGTAGGAGGACATGCAGACTCCACACAAAAGGCACCCCAGCCAAGAATCAAACCAGAGAACTTCTTGCTGTGAGGTGACAATGCTACCGCTGCACCACTGCACCATCAACAAGCAGCATATGCAACGAATGGCATTACTGCTATATTTAAATGCCAAGCATCGTTAAAAGGATTCACAGTTGCATGACAAGGCGGTGTTGAAAACTTTATTGCTATTTACAATGTCTGTTTCTTTAACATCTTCATATTGGATAAATCTTTAATGACAGTTTGTGCAAGGTTGCCACTGGTTCACTGTTGTTCTCTGTTAGGTATTCCATAGTCTTTGTTTAATTTTTCAGAGAAAGTTTTGAAACTACATGCAGGGCTTGCAGTATGAATAATTTACTCTCCTGTCAAATGACACTGTGACAGCATTTCTTAATCCTAACATGAGAAGTCCAACACAACAGTTTAACATCTTATTAGCATTCCTAAATTCTGTCTCACAAGGAGATGTTGGTTTTAGGCTGTATCCTCTGTAACTCCAAATCTTTTTCCAGGTGTTTGATTGAACATCAGTCTGCAGTTTTGTGATCTGAATTCTTTCAGCAACATTTACTGTTGCCATTTCTGTAAAAACTGTATCCATGACCTTGTCCCCTAATTTTATAAAACTGTGTACAGTAGAGGGAATAGAAACCCACTCTAACTGTGTCCAAAATTCCTCTTCTGACACTCCTTACCAGAATGTTTGGTGGACTGATTTAAGAAAATAAATATACCGATAGTATTATTGTGCTGCACAGTAACGACATTTGCTGTTTGAGATCTTACCGTTAGGTTTTTATTGTTAGTTTTCTATCAGCATATGCCTGTGATGCAGAAAATAAACCAAATGTCTTATAGAAATTAAACAAGGGATGTCATCTGTATGATCTTGTTTCAACATTTTTCATTGTTTTATAGAATTAAGAATTCAGTGTACCTTCACTTAGCCCAGATTTCCCCCATTGCAACACCTTACCGATTTTGTTGTTAATGTCTTCTTACACCAAGGAAATCTATTAAAGCTTTAAAAAACATATCTTTATTTAGCAGCCAAAGATATCTCTGTGCCTCAGTGGGATGGGGCCTTGACTTCCACCCAGGTTTGATTACAGGTGTGGAGACTCGAGGATCTCACCTGAGAGGGTTAAGATCAAGTGGCTGATACTGATCCCCCTACCTTAGTGTCCCAGTGGGTGATTTATTTTTTTTTTTGGTCTAGTCTCACTACAGAAAGACCACCTTGGAAATATCTAGAAATATGCTCCATATACAAAGAGATTAAGGGAAGTGGATCCAAGCAATATGTGCATTGCACTGTACCTGAGCATCACAGTTTGTGAAAATATATACCCAACATAGGCTTGACAAGGCAGGGCATTGATGTGTACCTGTTGGCCAAAGAGGAGAGGATATAACAGCATACCAGCAATATCCTACCATTCTACAGGATGATCGGTAAATCATGCATCTCACCTCTCTATTCTAACATCACAGATTGGAAGAAATGATTGCCATTAGGTATGATGAGAGGTCATGATTGCTGGGAGAGGTGAAGACAGACAGAAAAGAATATTCATAGATGAACTTGCTAGTGCTTCAAATTAATTTAAAAATCAAATCTCTCTTGTGTCTCCTTATGATTGAATTTTAGTTTATTTTTCTTAGTCATTACAACAGATCGTTTGCCCACACCACTGAATTTTTTTACACTGTGCAGAAATGTGTACATTTTTTAAGACAGTAGACCTTACCTGAAGGTCCTTCTTATGTGAAACACTGAAACTTACCTAAATGGAGGGGAGGCTGCTCTTGTCATACCTGTTAAGGGGCATGGTCAGCATTATAGAACAGGTGTCAATTACTCCTGGTAATCACTATTGGCAAGCGTTTAAAGGCTGTTTCAATGAGACTCATATAGTATTTTTGTATTAGAAACTGTAACATGAAGGTACCATAATTGTTTGTTAGAAAAGGAGTTTGACACAGTTTACCAAAGAACTACTATGCACATACATAATTTAATTAACTGGAGCTACTCTGCAATTGGCGACCTTTGCCAATGGTCCAGTGTGTTTCTGCTTGAATCTGAGCCATTCAAAGCTAAGAACAAGAAACTCAGTTTATTTTGAGTTTGATCTGCACTTTTTCAATTGTATTTTACTGTTTTATTGCATTAAATTGTGCCTTTTTGATCATTTTCACTGTTCATGATGGTTTTATCTCCCATTGTCTTGCACTGAAACATTACTTTTAGCATACACTAGATGTAGACTTGCTGAATCTAGCCTATTTTTCATACATATGAACTCAAATCCAACCATCTTACATTAAGAAGGGCTCCCCTCACCCTTGTGGCAGAAGAGTGTGGATATAGCCATGTCTGAGCTGGAAATTGCAGGAGAAAAGATCATTGTGGGATTTTCTATTGGCAGATTAGTTTAAAACTGTTTAAAACCTGTCTCTCCAGTAGGATTTGTTAATGTCGCATATTAGATTTAGGTATTTTGATTGAGTAATGCTCGAGGAATTAGTTTTACAGATATGTAGCATCTCTAGTAGGGCAGGGTTCGAGATTGCCTTGTAGGCGAGACACAGATCACCTCTGAGCAATCGGTACAATACTGAGTAGAGTGATAATGATTTGACCCTGTCCACATAGGACAGGTATTGGAGGCCATGGATTCTCTTTGTGAGGTATTTCTGTGGTCCTTCCGGTTGGTGAAGGTGTTTAGGGATGTTAAAACTAAACAGGGTGTTGTATTCAATTATTGGCTGAATGAGGGAAGAGTACAGAGAGGTAATAACCTCCTTTCTTCTGGATGCAATCCCTTTACTTATGAGATGAACCAAATAAAAGGCTTTTCTGACCACTGCCACTACATGACAGTCAAATGTGAGATTCTTGTCAACCTGTGTACCCAGGTTTCTCAACAAAGGTTGTGTGCTTAGGAGGTTGCAGCTGATGTGGTAAACATTAGGGGCCATGTTTTTGCCGAATGGTATTAGAATACATTTTTCTGCATTTAACTTAAGGCCATGACTTTGGCACCAGTCATTTGTTACTGTGAGACCCTCTTGTAGTATGTTAACATCATTTAGGGAGTCAGAGACAGCACCCAACTTACAGTCATCTGCAAACTTGATCAGCCACAGGCCTTTTGTCTTTGCCTGGATCTCTGAGAAGTAGATGCCAAATAGTAGGGGTCCCAGGACAGATCCCTAGGGAACACCACTAATGACAGGTCTGCTGTTAGAGATAGAGGCACCTGTTTTGACCTTGTGGGTCCTATCAGTGAGCCAGTTGACCACCTACCTGATGAGATAAGGATTTGCGCCAAGTTGTGTTAGATTTTCTATGATGCCTGAGTGGGGAATTGTGTCAAAGGCTTTGGCCAAGTCAAGGTAAGCTGTATGTATTGACTTTCCCTCATCCAAGTCCTTGGTGACAGTCTCAAAAAAGTCAACCAGGTTCAACAGGCAAGATCTGCCCTTAACAAATCCAAACTGGGTGGGGTCAAGTGCTTGGAGACTATGTTCGTGTTTATGAGGTCCATAATAATACACTCCATGGCCTTACAGATCAGACTTTTCAAGCTAATGGGGAGATAGTTTCCAGGATCAGTAGTGCCACCATCTTTGTGCAAGGGGATGACAATGGCAGTTCTCTACTCTGCTGGAATGAAGCCTGTACTTAGGCTATTGTGGAATAGGGTGCTCAATTACGAGGCTAGTTCTTGCTAAAGATGATGCAGAATATAACCTGGGATATTATCAGGTCCCATGGAAACTGTGTTCTTTGCCTTGGATAGGGCCTTTAACACTTGATCTACAGAGACGTAAGGTATGGGACAAGTATTGGGGATGTTGACTGGGCCTTTGGGGGGCTGGGGACTGATGTTTGCACTGAACCTGATAGTAGGCTGGATAGGTCAACATGATCAGTGTAAGTGGTACCATTAAGAACTAATTTGGAACACACCTGGGCTATCCCATGGAGTTTCCTGATGTAACTGAAAAAGGATTTGTGGTTACTCTTTGTTTCTCGGGCTAGTTTTGATTCATAATTGGCTTTGGAGGTTTTCCCTAGTTATCTAATTTGCTTGTTGAGGCTAAGGAGGGAATTTTTCCGATTGGGAATTTGTACCTTTTTACCCTTGGACAACAGTTTCTTTTTTTGTTGTAACGTCTGTTGATAGAGGATGTCTACCAGATAGGTTTGTGTTTCCTTGAGGAGTAGGTTTTAGTTCTGTGGGGTATGGCTGAGTCCATGCAGTTGTACAGGTGCCTGTATACTGCACTGGTTTACTGTTCAGCATAGTTGTCTGCATCCTCTGAGGGGGGTGGTGGTGTGATGCTACTGATACTCTCCCTTAGAAGGGTGTAGTTGGCTTTTGAGAAGTTTTTTATCCTGGTTACATCTGGGGGAGGGGTTGGGCGGGATAGAAATTTCGAATGAGACAGACCAATGATCTGATCTCACCAGGAAAGAACTTACTATGGGTCACCCATGTTAGTGAGAACCAAGTCTAGAATGTTATCTCCCCTTGTGGGGGATGAGACAAGCGGGTCTAGTGCATTAGAACTGATGAAGTCAAGGAATCATTGGGTGAGTGCTTTAGTGCAGGAATAGTTCATCCAGTCTATGGTGGGATAGTTGAAGTCACCAAGGATCAGAGTTTTAGGGGGTACTTTGATGGTGTCAAGTAGGTCCAGGTAGGAGGAGTGGGTGTCCTGAGTCATGGAGGGGGGTCTATAGCTGGCTATAACTTGGATGGGTGTCTTGCTAATTGTCAGTTGCACCTGGAGTAGTTCTAGTGCATCACACTGGCAAACCAGTCTGGAGGTGTGCTTGTCTTTAATGAAAATAGAGATTCCACCACCCTTTGTCTTCTTCCTTCTCCAGGGAGGTATATCTCAAGACATTCACATCAATATGGACAATGACAGAGTCATACTTGTACTTATTGTGGAGAGACTTAAGTACGTGAGTGATGAGGTGTTTTCTGGCACCTGACAGACAACTGACCATGAGCTTCTCCTTGTCGAGCCTGGTGAGGGTGATATCAGTGTGTCTCACAACTGAGTCACCAATGACTAGTATGTCTGGTTTATTGGTATGTTTTATGGGCTGTGTGAGTTTATTGTAATGCCTTATGGGCTGTGTTTGTGAGACACTGGTGTGTTGTCTGCTCTGTGATGTGTTTGGTGTTGTGTGTGGAATGTTTGTGAGTGTGTGTTGAAGGTCACTGCTGTTTAGGTAGGTTTTTAATGAGGATCTCTGCATAAGTGGGTGTGTGTTGTGCTTGACTATGTGATGTGGATGGTGTGCTAGCAATCTCCTCTTTGTCAGGAGCATTGACTGTGGCGTGAGAGAGCATGGATTCCAAGTTACTGATATACATGCATTTCTCGCAAGTATAAGAATTATGTGCTGCGAGAAGAGGGTTGGCAGTGAACATGAGGCAGTTGCTACACTCTCTCAGTATGCCTGTGTAAACTAGGCTGGCAGTATAAACTGATGGGAATTGTCCAGACATAGTGTTCTGAAACTTGGATGGACTTATGGAGAGAGAGAGAGAGTTGATAAAGGTTTGTCTACAAGAGTGTAGACCACAAAACCTTCTTAAATGTAGAATAACTGGTCTGACGCCCAAGTGCTAAAATCAAAACTTAGAGGCTTAGAATAACAGACAAATTTATTTAGGCTACTAGCAAGTAGTAATAAATACAGCAGCATAAAGCACTTCAACACTTAAGAGCAGGCAGCAAGGCAAAATAAGGTAATGAAGTAGGAAGAACACAATTACAGTGAAAGCAGTTGAATGAAGTGTACATTTTTTTCTTTTAGTAGAGAGGGAAGAAACCGAAGATGTTGGGAGGGTGGCTTAATGGTTAAGGTGTTTGCCTTACAAACACAAGGTGCAGGATTTGAGTCTCACAAGGGATAATTGGCTAGGCTTAAAATGGCTCGCAAGGGCAGTTAGCTTAGTACTAATCTATGAACCTATAATTAAAGATTAAAAAACTCAGTTGGTCTCCCCAAATGATCACACTGCACTCAGTAGAGTGAGTAAATGAGATGGGACTGGGACGAGTGTCCAAAATCAAATTTACAGCAGGGGCGGGCATTTCCAAAGCCACCAAGTTTAAGAATACAACAGCACTTGGGCAGCAGGGTGAGGAAAAACAAAATGCAGACACAGAGACCAGTAATATCAAGCAAATGAATAAGTGCAGCGCAGTTATGAATGCAGCTCAGTTTTGTTAACTATCACTGAAACAGATTAAGTGCAAAAAAGCATACTTATGTAAGCTTTGTATATCCAGATGGCTATCAAATCAGTCACAACCAGGCCACAAAGAGCAGCTATGATACTAATACAGTCTCACAGAAAAGTCGTTCCTTATACCAGTAGTATAAAGGAAAACTTAAGAGCCTCAGGCTATCAGATAACACAAAAAGCTATGCTCACACCTTGGACAGGCTGGCTTCAACAGAAAGTAAAACAAACCCCACTATGAAACCAGCCAAACAGAATCCAGGCATTGACCAGAAATATCAAGCAAATAAATAAATGCAGTACAGTTCTGTTAACTATCCCTAAGTCGAATTTAAATTGGATGGAAAACCACAAATTTGTCCCAAGGGTACCACCTGTGTTCCTCATTGACAGGAGTGACAGGTGCTGATTGAGGTTTCTTTTTTGGGGATTAGCTCTTGGCTAGGCTTGTAAGGGCCCCAGGGCCATTAGCCTAGTAACCTTGTATGATCCTATGATCCTATGTATATAAGCCTCACATTTGTTTATAGCTGCACACCACACAATGGGGTTTAACTCTGCCCTATATAGACACAAATGCCAAAAATAAGTTTTCCCCCTGATACCAGTCAGAGAAGCCCTCCCAGGCCTCCCTGCTGCTCAGCGGGTAACTCAGCTGCACACTTCTGCTGTTCTGCAGCCAACTCAGCTTCACACTTCTGCACTTCAGGCAACCCAGCTGAACACGGTGTAGCGTCGTCACACTTTTCATCCCTGATACTCTAAAGAATAAGTCCCCTGCTTAATCCCAGAGCAAAAAGCTGATCTAACTTTCCCTTCTCACAAATTAGTACTCAGGGATTATCTGCTACTGTGGACAGTCAGTTTCCCAATATTTTTCCAGCAAGCCTGATTGACATGGGCATGCTAAGGCAATGTAGCAATTGCCTCTTGTATACTGTCAACTACTTGCTCCTAAAGCAAACAAATACAGTATGAGAGAGATGCATCTATACTACAAAACTTGAATTAGTCCTCTCATGTAACAATAAACCATACATCAAGCAGGTTATCAGCAAACACACCTCTCCTCTCACACAAGACAAAGTCAAGTCACACACATGCACCTATGCAAAGGTACTTACTTAGAGCCTACCAAAGGACCAGAAACCTCCCAAGCACAAACAGATTACACATACTGGAAGAAGAACAGACCCCACTTTACACAGCAACACACATACAAGTGTCTCAACAAATAAGCCCCTAAGGCAAAACACCTCAAAATGTAATGCCCTGGTCATAGGTAAGGCAATAGTGAGACGCACAGATGTCTCTTTCACCAGGTTAAACAAGTAGAAGGTCACGGTCAGCTGCCTGTCAGGTGCAAGGATCTGATAAATTACTCACGCACTCAAGTCATTCAGCAACAATTACTGTTATGACTCTGTCATAGTATATATTGGAGTGAATGACTTAAGATGTACCTCTCTGGACTATATGAAGGCAGGCATGACTGGACTGTCAGATTATGCATCCCAGGCAGGTATGTCCCTAGCCCTAAGCAGCATTCTACCTTTACCTAGGATGATGCTACAATACAGACAAAAAATGATTGATTTCAATAATTAGCTTAGTTACTGGTGTCACTCTAGGGGGATCCAGTATCTGTCAGCCTGGAAAAACATGGTTGACAGACCATGCTTCTTTGCCAGACATGACCTTCATCTGTCTCCTTAAGGCCTTTGGATACCGGCAAAGATGCTTGCCTCCCCTCATAGTGTCAAAACAACAAAACCTTTGACATAAAGAAATCCACTAGAGACAAACTCAAGATCATGCTGCTCAGTGCTAGGAACCTAAACAGTAAACTGCATTCCCTGGAAGCAATCATCACCTTGGAAGATGCTGATGTCTGTGCAGTCACCGAGACTTGGTTCAAGGCTGCAGACAGCACCGCAACCATACAAGACTACAGAACCTTTCACACATTCACACCCCAAAATGAGCATGAAAGAACTAAAGGTGGCAGTGTATCCATCTTCATTAAATCCAAATACACCTCAAGACTGGTAAAACAGTATGGCTATCTTGAGCAACTCCAGGTCTAAATAACTAAAGGTAAAATTCCCTATCACACCATCACCAGCTACAACCATGAAGCAGGAGAAGCACACTGCCTACCTGGACTTGCTAAAGTCATTCAGTATGCAGCCAAACACCTTGATCATGGAAAATTTCAACTATCCTTCCATCGATTGGGCAACGTACATGAGCACAAACATGACTTCTATGAGGTTCCTGGACTTTGTTAATTCAAATGCCCTGAAACAGTTGGTCTGCACCCCCACAAGGAGCTCAACTCTCCTAGACCTAGTACTCTCCAACACAGGTGGCCACTGCACTACCCTATATTTTGCCCTATACCTATACCCTATATTTTGCCCTCCATGTTAAGGTCATACCATAAATCTGTCTCATTTGAAGTAAAAAACAGACCTGACACCCCCACAGGAGCCAAAAAAAACTGAAACATTTCTCCAAAGCAAACTATAGGCTACTAAGCGATGGTATAAAAAGTTTAAAGCCTCTGCTGCCAATAATGAATCCCATGCAGAGAGTACACAAGTGCCCTATATAGCCACTTAAATAAAAGTATTGACTCAACTGTACCTAACAGGAACAAAGCCAGGTCCCCCAGAAAAAAACAAGTTACTCTGGTGGACTGTAAGTATAAATAAGTTATATAACAAAAGAAGGAAACTGATATGGAAACTTAATCAGCAGAGGAAGAACACCCTCCACAGCTTGAACAAGTATCAGATATCTTGTAAAATCCTCTAAGGCTAGTTATGAGACTAAATTAGCATCCCTAGCTAAAGACAATAAGAAGGCATATTTTAGCTATGTCAAAAAACCTCAAAGGGAATGCCCAGCTGTGTGCCAAACTTATAATGGATGGTACCACTCACACTGAACCTGAGGAAATTGCCAACCTGCTAGCTGACAGATTTGGCATTAACTTCACTCCCTGTCCCCACCAACCATGCCCCAAAGCATTATTGACACCAGTCCTCTACCTAGTATATCCAAAGAACAGGTCACACAGATAGCACCCCAGGCTACTTACTAAACAATACAAAATAAGACATAGTGGAACAACTTGGCACTCTCTTTAAACATTAGCCTGAGCACTGGCTTTGTTCTGGCACAGTGGAGAACAGCAACAGTAATCCCCTTGTACAAAGGGGACCATCAACTGACCCTTTGAACTATTGGCCCATAAGCCTAACCAGCTTTATCTGCAAGGTCATGGAAGGAATCATCATGGACCTTATCAACAATGACATAGATGATCTTCATACTCTCGATCCAAATCAGTTTTGTTTCATCAAGGGTAGATCTTGCTTATTAAACCTGGTGAACTTCTTTGAGAATGTCACAAAAGCCCTGGATGAAGGCAATACCTCATACAGGCTGCTACAGGGCAGTCTCTGGCCCTGCCCTAATGGAAAGGCTGCACATCTGCAAATCAAATGGGACACAAGTCTCTCACTCCACCTAACTCAACCTAGCATGTGACATTAACAAAACATTACCTACTACTGCATAATGTTATGCTTTTTCAAGTCATAAAGAATATCCAAAGATAACAAAACATGTTGGTAAGAGACAGATATATCTATCAGAGATTTCCACTGCTCTGTAACAAACTCCCACTTCATGTGAAACAGAGCTCCTCAATGACCGTATCTAAGCACAACCTTGACAATTGGATGGGGGACCATAAAATGATCCCAGGACTGGCACCAATGTCCATCAAGGACAGGGCCAGTTGGTGCTAATCATAGGATCGGTCTGCTAACAAAGACCACCTAACTATGGTCACCTAGGGTAGTACATGGATAGGCTTGTAAATGCCCTAGCACAATTGGTCTAGTAACCTCCTATGAACCTATGAGCCTATAATAGCTCTTTGTTTAGCATTAGTCTTTGCTTAAGCATACATAAAAATCTGAAAACTGTAGTAAGATGCAATTAAAACTCTTCAAAAAACTTTTGCAAAGTGTTTGGTATCGAAAAAAACTGTCATGTTGATACATACTAAGTTGACACTGATTGATATTGCCAACATCCTGGTAGATAGGTTCAGTGCTAACTCTACCCCCCTCTCACCCCCTAAAGGGACCATATTTATACAGGAAGACTGCAGAGTCCCTGTAATCACAACTACACAGGTAAAAGCTGCACTCTCTAAAGCCAAAAACACAGCATCCATGGGACCTGACAACATCCCAGGCTGCATTTTACATGAACTTCAGAACGAACTGGCACCCCACCTAAGCACCATGTTCAATCATAGCCTCACGTCAAGCTTTGTGCCTACTGAATGGTGCACAGCTACAGTTATCCCACTCCACAAAGGGGGAGCCACCACTTATCCCAGGAACTATCGCCCTATTAGCCTGATGTGCCTGGTGTGTAAGGCCATGGAACGTATCATCATGGAACTCATAAACAAAGACATTGGTAACCTCCAAACTCTGGACCCCACCCAGTTCAGGTTTGTGAAAGGCAGATCATGCCTCCTGAACCTGATCAACTTCTTTGAAGCCATCACCAAAGCGTAGATGAAGGTAAGGTGGTTCACATAGCCTATCTTAAACTCGCCAAGGCATTTGACACCAACCCCCATTCTGGAATTATAGCTAAACTCACTAAACTAGGTATAAATCCCTATATCACAAGATGGATTGCCAACTGGCTCACTGACAGAACCCACACTGTAAAAGTTACAGATTCCAAATCTGACTTCAAACCAGTGACAAGTGGAGTACCACAGTGTCCTCCTGTTTGGTATCTACTTCTCTGAAGTACAGGCTAACACAGAAGTCCTTTGGCTAATGAAGTTCACAGATGACTGCAAACTAGGAGCCATAGTCGAGTCCCCAAATGATGTGGGCTTTCTATGGATGGGCCTCACTGAGACAGATGCCTGGTGTCAGAGCCATGGCCTCATGCTCAATGCCAAAAAGTGCATTGTCATACCCTTTAGTAAAAACGCTGTACCCATGAACTACCACATAGGTGGCAGTCTACTTAACAACGAATGTGTGATAAGAAACCTTGGGACCAAGGGGGACAGTAGTCTCTCCTTTGATAATTACATCACCCCAGTAGTCAGGGACTCCTTCTACATGGCACACCTCATCACAAAAGGGTTCTCATCCGGGAAAAAAGAGGTCATTTTTCCCCTCTACTCGACACTCATTAGATCCATTATAGAGTACAACACCCCTTTTGGAATGTACCTCACTAGACATCTGCAGCAGCTGGAAAGGGCACAGAAGTACCTCACAAAGAGGATTACTGGCCTCAAATAGATGCCCTACACTGATCATCTCAAAAAACTCCAGCTTTACTCCGTAGCATATCGCCTATGCTGAGTTCATCTCTGCCTAACATATAAAGCTATGTCAAACCCAGAGCTGTTGGACATGCTACACCTAAAGAAATCCCAGTCTCTCCAAGCTACACGCTCTAGGGACCTAAACCTTGTCACCACAATAAACAGGAAATGCTGGAGGGATAGATTCCTGTCCCAGAGACTTCCCATACTCTAGAACAAGCTACCATCTATGTCAAGCAAAGTTCCTCATCTTGAAGAGTGCATGGGAAATAGGAAATACACCCCAGGGATCACTTCTGTGGCTCTGCTCAACAGGGGCACAGGAAAATAACTTCCTTGGGTGGCATAAGCCTGAGAACCTTGTTAGCTAGGCTTACTTAAGCCCATGGGCTGATAGCCTAGTACCTACCTATGAACCTATAAACCTATGAGAGGGCATTTTTATTGATTTACTTTGGTTCTCCACTTTGATAGGAGACTTTTTGGTCCTTAGCTTTAATCTGGTTTAAACTGGAGAGGGTCCCAAATGGGGGCATTATCCTGGGCACCAACAGACCTCACCATACTTCTCATAAGTAATATTCTTTGAATATGACTCATAGCCAAATATGGCAAAAGTAGGTTGTATATGAAGTCCAGATATAGTGTTGCTAGTCCTCAATATTTTTCACTTTTCAGTGAAACCTTGATGGCTTTCACCATCAATAAATTTAGAAACAGTAACACCTTTATAAACATCTTATCTAGCTAACTTCATTCATAAAAAAAGTCACAGTGGTCCTCTATCCACTTGTATGAATTTAGTTAATTCACTTGACATTCTGTTACCTAATCATAAATTTGTGCTAACTATTAACAGACCTGCAAAAAATATTACCTCTTGCTTCAGGGAAAAAATTTTAACTGGCATCTTTGTTGTCAGAGTGTGCTGTAATATAGTAGGGAAAATACTTTAGAAATACCAGAAATAGTTAATGTTTACAATTAACACTATAAAACAATTGTTATCATACCTATTCAGAAATATCTAAAGGTTGTGACTCCTAATGTTATTTTACCTGTCTATATTTTTAGTTCCTTCTTTCCCATCCAATATGATCTAGAAGGAGAATTAACTGTTTTAATGACTTACTAGCATTTTTTTTCTTTTGAAAGCTTTGCACCTTTTAAAATAATCCAACTTTCTTTTTTCATTCCTCAAGCAAAAGAGAACCCCGAAAATAAACCTTCCCTAGGATTCAGAAAGAAGCTCACTGGCTATGGTAATTGCCTATTGCAACAGTGAGAAAGTGCTACACAAAGACAGATACAGCCACAAAGAGATAAAACTCATTAATGATTCATTAATAGATCTCTGAATTACACTTTAACTATCACTAGCTCATACACGACACTTACATTGTAGAAAACAGTGGGCCCCTTTGCCGGGGGAGAAGCATTATTTAAGAAGGTCCGGGTACAAACATTGCCATCTTCATTTTGATGGGTGGTAGTTTAATTCTATATTTTCTGTGCTGCAAAATAGGTACAAAAAGGAGGAAAGTGGAGTTACTAAACACCTGTGCCTTTACATATCAGTTTATTAATTTTGTATTTTCCTATAGCTGGTTGTGTTCAGCTGAGCTTACCTCTCAACCTGGTATCATCAAAAATCTGGACAAAGGCCCATGAAAAGTAGGTACAACTGGCCAAAAATCTGGACACTAATTAACATGGAATTTGCATACATAATTATGTAACCCCACCCACTCTGGTGGAATTGTGGGATACCAAGATTCAAAATGCAATTTGAAGAACAGACAAAATACTAAACACAAACTATAACCAGAATAATAGTGGTTTATTTATATTAACATTATTGTATCAAACTTTGAACTTGTATACAACTGAAATCAATTTTCTTTTATAAAAATACAATTAACTGCTACACTAATATTAACACCACTAAATGTAACAAAATTACAAAATATTAACTAGTTATCCAGCATCCATCTGCCTGTATAGCACCAGCACTAAAAAAAAAAATTACACAATTATGTTCCCAGGTGGTCAGTGCAATCCATTGACCAAAAACTTCTGTCTGTCCACAAATCTAGCAACTCTGCTGGGCTCCTGCCTGTCTCTGACTGGGATATTACTTTACAAATGCCATCCACCTTATGGACTGTGAACCTACACAGTAGCCCTGCACAACCTCTTCTGAATTAGCTGTAATGGGTAAATACTTGTAAATGTTAAATATTTTGTAAATAAGAGTTATATTTTATGTAAATAAAGGGCGCCTTCTCTTTTCAATAGGTTCTGTAAGACCTTTTATTTCTACATGAGCTACCACCAACTCAGGCAGATAGGTCCTTAGTTTAAGGTCTAATCTGAAGGGCAGCACAGTTAGGAGTGCATCACCCACCAAAACCTGCCCTGCAGTGTCAGCAGTCCAGCGACCTGGACTGCAAACAGAGTTCACAGCCTTTTGGTCTTCAGCTCCAAGGCTAAGTGTTTAGTAGAGCCACTACCATTGCAAAGTGCCAGTATTTATGTCCCTGAAGAAGTCAATAGTTAATGCAGCTTCTTAGATAGATGACTGATTTCTAAGAGTTCAGTGTAACTACGCATGTATATTCTGTAGCCAACAGCCAGATTTTATCTGCATATTTGTGGCATGTCAAGTGGACCACTGAGCATGCAGCTCATAGTAGGTTAATATGTTTAAATTTGTGAACTACATAAAATTATTCATCACACTGTTGCATCTTCTGAGACTGCACAGAGCTGGTTATGTGTTGTGAGAGCCGTTTCTGGTATTGCTAGCTGTGTCTTCTTACAAGAATCTCAGAATTATTATTTCTTAGGTCATACTTTCTTCCAGTGCAGTTGAAAGTTTTTTTTTTTTCTGGGGGAGGCTTTATTTTTGTAAGTTGATGTGCACATGCAGTTTCAGAAATCTTGGCTGCACCCATTTTCTACGCTCAGTATAAGTGTAACATATCTATTTCTGGAGTAGGAACATATGTATTTCTCTCTTAGACAATGTTGCCTTATTAAAGAATTTGTTAGCTATGTTTTACATGGCACATTTTTGGTTAAACCCACCCCTTTCAATCAATCATTTCAACTGCTATCATTTAGGCATACTGCAATATTTTACCTTCATAGCCTTGCTCCTCCTCCTCCTCCATTTACTGTTGTTCTTCATACACTTAGACTGTATTAAATGTATGTGTTATTCAATAACAGTTCTGTGTTATTTACAAAATTTCCACATCACTACGCATCTGAAACATGAAGACTTGCTATTCTAGAAAATAAGAAGTTGCTCCTCCTTCTCAACCTAACCCCCTGCTATGATTTTCAAAGTTGAGTGGGATCATTTTGCGTCTATATCACGCTATCGAAATCTTACTACATTGAATCACTAAAGGTCAACCTCTAGTGAATGATGTAGTAAAACATTGAATAATGTTTAAAAAAATAAAAACAGACAAAAATAAAAACTAACTAGCGTAGGCAGGGAGGCAAGTCCCCTGCACCCCCCACACCCCCCTACTTAAATATTCCAACTCCGAGACCGCACTACATTGAGGTAAATGGAAATCTCCCCCTACGGAGATTTCCATTTACCTGCACGATGTTCTGCGCTTTCAGTGTTGTGGTGCCGACAATATCAACTTCGATATTGTTGGCTTTCAACATCGTGTAGTAGACCTATCATTTTCACATAAAGATGTATTATTTAAATAAGGAAAAGAGTTATGCAATTTTTAGCATGGTTAGCTTCTGTATTTTTTTCAGTCTGCAAAACAAATCTACTTAGAGTGTATATACTTAACATTTGTTTGTTGCTGCGGTGGTGGTGCTGTGGTAGTGTTGTCACCTCACAGTAAGACGTTGTCCTGTTTGATTCTCAGCTAAAGCATCTTCTGTGTGGAGACATGTGTGAATGGGCATACCTTCGTTGAAGGTTGTGCATCAGGGCTGGCAACTCAGTACGTAGAATTCTACTGCCAATCATTAGCAGACCGGAGTTCCGCTGTGGCAACCCCTAACCGGGAAAAGCCAAAAGATGCAACATTTATTTAACATTTGTTTACTGGGATAGTCCAACTGAGTTGATAGCCCATTTTCAGTGGAAGCCCAGGGAGAAAAGCTCCACAAAAAGTACAAACAGTAAAGTACAAAAAAGAGAATACATTGAGAGACAGATAAAACAGTACATCAGCACACATTTGCTACATGTAGTAAACTATTACAATCTAAAGAGAAGGCAGGAAATATTTAAAATTGTGCAAAATTATCTACATGTAGTAAACTAGTACAATCTAGTAAAGGTGAAAAATTGTATAATTATTTTGCAGTCTAAATGTTCAACTAATACAATACAAACAGATACAAATTACTGCCAATATGACTGCTAATATGAGCATGTGAAAGGTGAGTGTCATATAGGGAGAGAGTGATTTATGGGTGTACAATGTGAGTGCACTGTAGCCAGGTGCAGTGCAAGAGCACTGCCAGTTGTTGGTTAGGTGGGTCCTAAGACGTTGTTTGAACATAGTGGGTTGGTAATGTTAAGGATACTTTGAGGGATGTAGTTAGACTAAAGGGCATCTCCAAAGCTGTTATAGGATTTAGAGACTGAAAGAAGGGATGTATCTGTGGATCTTAGGGTTCTGAGGTTAGAGTATGGCTGGATGAGGATTTGAAGTACAGGGCACTTTTCTGGTTTGGTAATGATATTATGGGCAGTGGATATTTGATGGAAATGAAGGAGCTTGGGTAGTTCGAGCCAGCTGAGCCGGTGAAGTGCTACACAGTGTTGGGACCTATGTGGACAATTTGTGGCAAATTTGACTAGTTTATTATAGCATGCCTCCAGCATAGCTAAGTCAGATTTTCTCAGGTTAGTAAAGATTTGGAAATCATATAACAGGGTGGAGAGAAGATGGGTTCTAGTGATAGCCTGCCGGGTGGGATTGGTAACTAATTGTTTGGACCTGTAGAGAGTGCCAAGCTTGATATGGGATTCTTTTTTTTTAACAGCTTTATTAGTTTTAACATATAATCAAAATTAATTTGCTAATTTTTACATATTGTTAACAATTAAATATACATAAATGTTTAACAATCACAAAATAACTAAAGTATTTGTAAAGACATCTACATTTATAAGTTTCATTAACAAATGCACATATTAATATTTCATGAGACAACAGATTATTTTTCTAACAACTCTAGCAAACTAACATACATTATAGGAAAACATTTTTCTAGATGATCTTGATTTAATTGTCAAAATCAGACATCAGAAATAACATTTTTGAAGTCAATAAAAGAGGGAGGAGAGTCTGAGATCCAGACCAAATCAAAGAAAGTTTAATTTTTTTAACACAATGTGGAATAGGTGTATTGAAGAGAACCATAAATCTAGATATAGTAAACCTGTATGTAAATATAGTCTGTAATAAGTTATTAACATTTTCCCAATAGTATTTCAGTTCTGAAAAATAAAAAAAAATGTGCCCAGTCAGCATTTTTCTTTAATTTGCATATTCTGCATAAATTATCTTTTTTTGTTAAGTTTACTCGTTGTAACTGGTGTGTAAAATGATCTATACATGAATTTCCAAGGGTATAACTCCCATTTAAGTAAGAAAGTTGTTCTACTAACTGATTTCAACTTGTATTTTTATCTTGCTCATTAGGAATTGTCATTATTAATAGAAAAGAAGTAGTTCCAGGAACTTTCTGGGCTACTTATGCTTCATCTCTAATAATCCTGTAAATGTGTGATAGTTTACCTTTAGATGAGGTTTTATATTGAATATTCAATACCAAGTAATGAATCAGCATAAGAATGGATTCCCTAACTACAGGATATATTAAATAAAACTTGTTTAAAAGGAATTATATGTAAGCTTGTATTTCTAACCAAAGACTTTTATCTAGCTCAAATTCTTGAATCAAACTATGTATAGTTTTCACTTTATTTGACATCATCTGAAACCAAAATATTATTTTTTCTCTTTAAATAATATTATTTTATTTGGATCAGATGATGAAACAATACCTTGTGTATATGCTATAGGATATAAAAGAAAGGTCCATTCTTTATAAATTGTGTGTTTATATATAAAGTTCCTAAAATTAATTATAATATTTGAGATATAACTGGTTGAATGTTTTGGTGTAACATGTAGTTAAGAGATGTTTTAATATCCATAAAATGGGGTTATTTAATATATCTTTTTTGTATGACTGTGGTCTTGTAATTAAAGCTTCGCTTATTATTTCCCAGTATGTTTTCCATTTAGCAGAATAAGAAGAGCCCATTAGTTGAGATACAGTTTTAATTATAGCTGAGATAGAGTATAGGTCCAAGTCAGGAAATGCTATTCCTCCTTTGGACCAACTATTTAAATTATATTTTAAAGCTACTCTTGTTTTTTTTTTTTTTTTTTTTTTTTTTTTTTTTGGAACCCAAAAGAATCTTCACATCACTGAGTTTAGCTTTTTAATTATTGATTTAGGGGGAAGTAATACAATTGACTGAATAATATAAAGTATCTTTGGAAGCATTATCATTTTAATTACTGTTAGTCTTTCTTCCATTGTAAAAAAGATTCTATTTCAATTTGTTATAAGGTATTGTATATTTTTAAGACTATTATTATACTTGAGGTGTATTACATTCTTGATGTCCATGGCTAATAAAAATCCTGAATATGTTATTTGATCAGAGTTAGATTTATATTTATGATATTTTTTCTAATTTATTGTTATTTGTGTAGTTGGGAAGTATTTTTGTTTTGTCATCATTAAAAACCAAACCTGACTTTTTTTGAAAATCATTCATAGAGTTAAATAAAGAAGCAATAGAAAAATTATCCCCTTTTACTGTAATGAGGGCATCATCAGCAAAGAGCTGAATTTTAGATGATATATCTTTATTTATATTAAACCCTTCTGTGTCTTTATTCATTTTTATTACTTTAGCCCAAAGTTCCATTATTAAGGTAAATAACAAAGGAGAAGGTGGACAGCCCTGTTTAGCTCATTTTAAGATTGGAATATGTTGTGAGATATATGCACCAATTTTATATATGCTAAATCCCCTTTATATAGGTATTCAATTAGATTTACAAAATTATCCGAGAAATCCAAACATTTAAGTAATATAAACAAATAACCCTAGTTTACAGAATCAAAAGCAGAATTTATGTCTAAACTTATTAATGTTAAATCCTTTTTTTTTTCTTATTTGAGTAATCTATTAAGGTTAATTTTCTTTTATGTTGTCAAATGTATTTCTGTTGGGTATAAAGCCTGTTTGATCTTCTTTAATCAAATTTTGGAGAAATTTCTTCACTCTGTCAGCATAAATATTCATAAACATTTTATAGTCAACATTCAGTAAAGAGATAGGCCTATATAGGTTCATAAGCTGGTACTAGGCTATCTTCCCTAAGGCCTTTACAAGCCTAGCCATAACAATTCCCTGGATATTTCTTCCCACAATATTTACTTCATTGGACCATTGTCTAGCAGGGTGACTGACATGATCCCCGGGGTGAATTTCCTATCTCCCATCCAATCGTCATGTTTCCTTTTGAAGCGGGCCAAGGAGGTGCTCTACTTGACACGTATGGGCAGTCTATTCCAGAGTATGGGGAGTCATTGGGTCAGGAACCTATCTTTCCAGCATGTTTCGTTCATTGTGATGACAAGGTTTAGATCCCTAGAGTGTGTGGCTCTGTGGGATTGGGATTTCTTTAAATGGAGCATGGTCAACAGCTCAGGGTTTGACATGGCCTTATATGTTAAGCTGAGATCACCTTTGAGTAGACGATATGCCACAAAGTATAGCTGGAGTTTTTTTTAGATGGTCAGCATAGGGAATCTGATTTAGGCCTATGATTTTTTTAGTGAGGTATTTCTGCAGCCTTTCCACCTGTTGCAGATGTCTTGTGAGGTACATCCCAAATGGCGAGTTGTACTCTATAATGGGTCTTATGAGGGATGAGTACAGTGGGACAGTGACCTCCTTTTTTCTGGATGAAAAGCCCTTAGTGATGAGGTATGCCATATAGAAGGATTTCCTGACTGTTGTGGTGATGTGGTTATCGAAGGTGAGACCACTGTCCACCTGTGTCCCTAAGCCTCTCATCACACTTTCGGTGTTTAGTGTACTGCCACCTATGTGGTAATTCATGGGTACATGTTGTTTCCCAAAGGGGATAACTATACATTTCTTGGCATTAAGCTTGAGCCCATGGCTCTGGCACCAAGCATCTGTTTTTGTAAGGCCTTTTTGTAGAATATCCACATCATTTGGGGATTCAATAATGGCTCCCAGTTTGCAGTCATCTGTGAATTTTGTTAGACAGAGTCCCTTAGTGTTGGTCTGTACTTCAGAAAAGTAGATGCCAAACAAGAGCGGTCCCAGGACTGAACACTGAGGTACTCCACATGTCACTTGTCTGGAGCTGGATTTGGAGTTGGCTACTTTTACAGCCTGGGTTCTTTCAGTAAGCCAGTTGGCAACCCATCGAGTGACATAGGGATTTATGCCCAGCTTATTAAGTTTATCTATGATTTCAGAGTGGGGGGATGGTGTCAAAAGCCTTTGCAAGGTCCAGATTGGCTATGTGGACCACTTTTCCCTCATCCACAGCTCTGGAGACTGATTCAAAGAAGTCAATCAGGTTCAGGAGACAAGATTGGCCCTTCACGAATCCAAACTGGGTGGGGTCCAGTGTTTGGAGGTTGTCAAAGTCTTTGTTTATAAGTTCCATGATAATGCATTCCATGCCCTTGCAGATCAGGCTTGTCAGACTGATGGGATGGTAGTTCTTGGGATCCAAGGTGGATCCCCTCTTGTGGAGTGCAATAACTTTAGCTTTGCGCCACTCAGTGGGCATGAAGCCTGAGGTGAAGCTATGATTAAACATGACACATAGGTGAGGTGCCAGTTCATTTTGTAGTTCATGTAGTACACAGCCTGGGATGTCTTCTGGTCCCATGGATGCTGTATTCTTAGCTTTGGAGAGTGCGGTTTCTACCTGTGTGACTGTGGTTTCCGGAATTTGGCAATCTTTTGGTATTGAGATGGACCCTTTAGGGGGTGAGAGGGGTTGAAGTTGGCACTAAATTGATCTTCCAGGATATTGGCAATATCCTTGCGATCAGTATATTTAATGCCATTCTGTTGTAGCTCAGAGCAGATCTGAGCATTGACATTTAGATTCTTGAATAACTATAGAATTCCTTGTGGTTGTCTTTGGAATCTTTGGCAATTTTATTTTTGTTACTAGCTTTGGAGGATTTTATATGAGGGATCTCAGCTTCTTACTGAGGCTGGTAAGGGAGTTTTTTGCATCCTAGGATTCTCCTCTTTTCTGCAACAGTTTCTTCTTTCTGTTCTATAGTTTGTTTATGGCAGGGGACCACTAGATTGGCTTCCTTTTTTTGGAGGAGAGCATCTTGGTTCTATTTGGGATGGCATGATTCATGCATGAGTGGATGCGCTTGTGCAGTGCCTTAGTGTAGGATTTTGCAGTCAAACTTTCAGCTCCCGTCTACATGGGTGTTATGATGTTTGTCACTTCTGACTTGAGTAGCATGAAGTTGGCTTTGGAGAAGTTTTTTTACAGATATTTCCTTACTGGGGGGTGGGAGTGGGATGTGGATGTCAAGGATGATTTGCTTATGATCAGACCTGACCAATGAGGGGGTGACCACTGGTGAGGAGCATCTATCTCCCATGTTGGTAATGACCAGGTCTAGGATATTGGAGTCCCTGGTGGGACAATGGATTAGTTGATCCATGGTGTTGGAATTTATGAATTCCAAGAACCATTGGGAAAAGGTGTTGGTACCGGAGTAGTTTTCCCAGTTAATGATAGGGTAGTTGAAATCACCCAGTATTAGGGTGTTTGGTCGTATCTCAATATTTTCCAGTATGTTTAGAAAGGTGTAGTGAGAATCTTGGGGCATGGTGGGGGATCTGTAGCAAGCTACAATTTGGATTGCTGTCTCACCTAGTGTTAGTTGCACTTGGAGAATTTCAGATGCATTGTGTTTGGCAACAAGCCTGGAGGTGTGAATATCCTTGGTGAATATGGACACTCCTCCACCTTTAGTGTTTAGGTCCTGGTTTGGTGGCAGAAACGTGTGGTAAGATTTGTAGCCTGGTATTGCAGAGGTGCTCTCTGGAGTCTTGAACCAGGTCTCAGTAACTGCACAGATATCGATGTTCTCCATTTTTACGACTGCCTTGAGAGAGAGTGCATTTTGAGGTTTAGACTTATAGTATTGAGTAGCATTACCTTCAGATTTTGCATGCTTGTATCTGTTACAGTGGTGGTTTTGTCCTTTGAACATTGCCTAAAAGAGGCACTATAGGGATGGCAAGAGTTTTAGCCAGTAACCTGAATCCCAGGGGTGACAGGTGCAGACCATCTCTGACAAAGCATCATGGCTTGTCGATCACATCATCCCAAACAGACAGATACTGGATCCCCTTTAAATGACACCAGAAGCTTAGCCAATTGTTGAAGTCAATCATTTTGTCCTTATACTGTGGCATCATTCTGGGCAAAGGCAGGATGCTGCTCAGGGCTAGGATCATACCTGCCTGGGCCACATGATCTGAGAGCTCTTCTATGTCTCTTTTCATATAGTCAACATGGACAATGACAGAGTCGTATTTGTACTTGTTGGGAGTGACTTGAGTGCATGCGTTATGTGGCTGATCCTGGCACCTGACAGGCAGCTGACTGTAATTTTCTCCTTGTTCAGCCTGTTGAGTGGGACATCAGTGTGCCTGACTATAGAGTCACCTATGACTAAAGTGTTGGGTATGTTGTCTTGCCTTAGGGATTGTTGCTAGGTGGCACACTGGTGTTGTGAGTTATGTGCCACTTTGGTTATGACTGGTGTTTGCGTTTCAGCTCCGGAGGTCCTTGTTGCTTGGGCAAGTTAACGTTAAGCATCTCCACATATGTGAATTTAGTGTTGCTATGTTTGGGTTTTGATGGTGTGGGTTTTGAAGGGCTATGTATTTCTTGAGGTGTAGTGCAGGTGTTAATCTTCTCCTCTTCACTGTCTAGCACAATCTTTGCTGGAGAGAGCTTTGCTTCCAGTTTGGCTATGTAAGTGAATCTTTCACAGGTTGTAGTGTTGGGTTGTAGGAGGAGAGGGTTGTCTGTGTAAATGAGACAGTTGCTGAATTGCCCCAGTATGCCCAGATTCATCAAGTGGACAGGAGAAATTGCTGGAAGCTGACCCTTGGACATGCCTATTTAGGTGCTTTTTTTTTAAAGTACAAGAGCTGTTTTCCCTTACCTTTGCAAGATACTGTGCAATTATAGGCTGTTTAGTGCCTACAATTAATTTCTCCTTATTAGCAAGGAGTGTTGAGTGCTTGTATCAGTTTAAGGTTTTCTAGTGCTTTCCAGCAGGTTCTATAGCAAGTGCTAGTCACAGGGGTTCAGATTTTAGTGCTACTGCTGAGAAACCATCTTGTTCTAAGGGAAAGTTTAAAGACCAGACGTTCTGGCACCTGGAATAGTATAAACGTAGCCATGCGGTGCTGCACGATATGAAAAATATGAAAACACACGCATTTTTAAACCAGAAAGTTGAAAGGGATAGACTGGCCAAAATGGCTAATAAAATTACAATTTCAGAGCTGGAAACCACTCTTCTAGTGCTAGATAGGCAGTACAATGCTCACCACTCCCACTAGTAAGCAGTAGGACTTCCCTCTACCACAGCAAGGTCTGGATAGCTCTGAACACAGAAAATAAAGTCCTGAAACTAGCAAAACCTGGGATATGGACTATACTAGCTAGGAACAATTTGTTGGATCTTTATTGGATTTCAATATTGGTGAAATAAAAGTGTATTTCCAAGATGGGGGACTTACAGATTCATTTGGGGCTGTTAAAGAGACATTTTGTAGTAATGTAAGAGCACTTGTGGGCATTATTTTATACATTTCTGAAATTATACCATCATTCCCTGTTGCTTTATTTAATTTAATTTTATTGATTTGAGTTTGAATATCTGTTGATGAAATATGTTTATATGCTAGATCTGCTTGTTGTTTGTTACGATTTTTATTAGTATATTTACTTATAAATTCTTTTATTTTATCTTTTGATTCCATTTTAACTGTATTATGATTAATTTTATGAAAGTAGTCCCTGAATTCTTCTTATATATCTTGTAAATTAAAAAATTTCCTTTTTTTTTCTTTATGGAAAAGATATCTTTAATATGATTGTGTTTATTAAGTCTTTTAGTTTTATTTTTAAGTTTAAATGTTTAGGATTCATTGAAAAGGCTAAGAATTTAATTTTTTCTAGACAAATCATAGTCTTATGGTTTAATATTTCTTTGTATTTATTGTTTAGCTTACTGATTTTCTCCATTATGTCTTTATTAGTTTGATTGCCTTTGTTATTAAGTTAAAGTTTATCCAGTTTATTCTGTATGTCCTGTAGGTCTTTATTCCATGATTTCCATGTATTAATATATCATCTTATTTGTCCATTCAAATACGCTTTTAGGGCATCCCAAACATATATTAACAACATGTCTGGGAAGTATTTAGTTCTATAAAAATTTGTATCTCTTTATTTATAAATTCTTTGAATTCTTTAAATTGAGAAAGATATGCTGGGATCCTTCTATATTATACATTATATGTTACATTTATAGTGAGTTCAAATGTTATAGAATTGTGATCAGATAACAGGCAGAAGAAGATCTTAGATTTAGTTTGATCATTAACTACTTTATTAGAAATTAGGATTCTGTCTATCTTAGAATAAGAACCATGTCTATTTGAAAAGAAAGTAAATTGTAATGACATTGAATCAGCTTGATTATTGATATCATTCAGTTGATATGAATTCATAAAGTCTTTTAAGTACTTAGCCTGTGATGATATTCTTCTTTTACCTAAAACACTTGTTTCACTTTCATTTAGGATGCAATTAAAATCCCCTGCTATTATGACATCTCCTTTAGATAAGAAAACTATTTGATTTAGGTGTTAATTCACTGTATTAATTCCTATACCTGGTATCCAGTAAACATTAATCAATGTAAAGATGTTTTCTATTTATTTCTACAATGACTAAACAAAACATTTGTTTGTCATCTTGATATGTTTTTATTATTTTAGGAAAGAGTAATGTTTTATCCATAGAATGGCTACTCCTCTTTTTTTCTTTGAATATTCAGAACTAGGTAAAATGGTATATATATTAGTGTTTAAATTAGATATATCATCTTTCAATAGATGTGTTTCTTGCAGGAAAATTAGATTAAATTTGTATAAGTTTAGGTATCTAAATAAACTGCCTCTTTCACATGGGTTGTTTAAACCATTAATGTTGATTGAAATACCTTTCAACAAAACCATTTTAGAGATGTAAAGATGCTAAAAAAATGAACATTATATCAAGACCTATTTGTTTTCTTTTCCTTTCTCTGAGTTTCTCTCCAGCATATGTTAATTTAAATCTTCCTTTATTGAATGATACTATTTTGTGGGTGTGATTTACTTTAAGATTGTTTAACATTGGTACCTTTTGAATAATACACATAATGGATGTCATGATAATATGATTATTATAACAGAAAATTGGTTGCATATTCTTGACAAAAAACCTGCACCCTGCTTGGAGTTATAAACTCCCAATCCGAGTAGCATCAACCACTCAAATTTACCACCCTATCCATAATAGCAGTATTCCAGCATCCACCCTATATGTATATTTAGTAATTATTTCTATATTTTTCCATTTTCATCTATCTTTTTAATTGACCTTATAAACTAAAAAAATAACTCATCAACTTATTAATGTTTAACATATAATGTTATGTTCAGTGTTCTTGACTCTTTCATATACATTAGACATTTCATTGTACTTAATATTTTATCTAATTCTAATATTCAGTTCTAATTTAGTGCATAAATTCAGCAGGAACAAATATTGAAACTGATATACTGATACAACAATTCTTAAATTCTGTTAATAATCTGTTACAGAGATGTAACAGAATAATAATCAAATGTTATATACTTTCTAATTAACTAGACTGTAATATGAACAATATTATTATAAAGAATTTGAATAAATATAAGAGTTTTTTCTGGCTAGAAAGATAAAATAAATTAGTCTCAACTGATATTTACATATCATTATATATAAGTGAATCAACTTATATTTTAACTGTCCTGGATTAAAAAAAACAGTATAATATAGCAACTTTCAGGTTGTGTGACAGATTATTAAGTTATCAGAAGGTTACTTTCTGTAATTACAATATAATGCAGTGAAATGAACAGTATTGACTATTTTCATTGAATAAGAAATTTGTTCAATATTCACATGCAATTGCATTCATACTAAACTCACATAAACATAAAATTTAAGGACACAGCAATGTGATTGTTTCCCAAAAATGAAAAAAGGTTCCATACTGTGCACAACTCTATATAGAACAACATTACAAAACTGCCTTGCCATCTGATCAAATACTGCTGTAGAAATTCTTATTCTTGTGCAAAAGAGAATGTAATATTTCATAGTTCTATGCCATTTAGGTTCATAGGTTCATGGTTGTATACTAGACTAATGGCCCTGGAGCCTTTACAAGCCTAGCCCATAGTATTACCCTGGCATCATGCCACCCGACCTTAGTTCCCAGTGCATCTGTCAAGCAGAGCCACTGGAGTGATCCCTGGAGTGAATTTTCTATTTCCCATCCACTCATCAAAATTTCTCTTGAAGAGGGCCAGTGAGATGCTCTGCTTGACATGTATGGGAAGTCTGTTCCATAGCATGGACAATCTCTGGGTTATGAACCTGTCCCTCCAGCATGTTCTGTTGATTGTTGTAATGAGGTTGAGGTCTCTGGAGTATGTGGTGTGGAGGGATTGAGATTTCTTTAGATGTATCATTTCTAACAGAGCTGGATCAGACATGGCTTTGTAAGTCAAGCAGAGATTGCCTCTAAGTAGGCGATATGAGAAAGAGAATAGTTGGAGTTTTTTGAGTCTGTCCATATAGGACAAGTGTTTAAGGCCTAGGATCCTTTTTGTGAGGTACTTTTGTGGCTTCTCCAGTTGTTGCAGGTGACTAGTGAGGTGCATGCCAAATGGGGCATTGTACTCAATGATTGGCCTAATGAGGGAAGAGTAGAGGGAGACAATGACCTCTTTCTTCCTGGATGCAAAACCCTTAGTAATGAGATGTGCCACATAGAAGGACTTTCTGACCACAGTGGCAATGTGGTGGTCAAAAGAGAGGTTGCTGTCAACCTGGGTTCCCAGATCTCTTATAACTCCTTCTGTGTTCAGTGGACTACCATCAATGTGGTAATTCATAGGAACCAGGTTTTTCCCAAAGGGGATGATGACACATTTTTTGGCATTGAGCTTAAGGCCATGGTTCTGACACCAGTTGTTGGTGTCAGTGAGGTCTTTCTCTAGGATGTTAGCATAACTTGGAGAGTTAATAATAGCTTCCAACTTGCAATCATCTGCGAACTTTGTCAGCCAGAGACCCTTCATGTTGGCCTGGACTTCAGAGAAGTAGATACCAAACAGGAGAGGACCCAGGACCGAAACCTGTGGGACTCCATTCGTGACTGGTCAGCAGTTTGACTTGGAGTCAGCTACTTTCACACTGTGGGCTCTATCTGTGGGCCAGTTTGCATCCCACCTAGTGATATAGGGGTTGATGTCTAGCTTAGTGAGTTTTTCTATAATTCCTGAGTGGGGAATGATAACAAAGGCCTTGGCCAGATCAACGTAGGCTGCATGAACCACCTTGCCTTCATCCACAGCTCTGGTTACTGACTCAAATAAGTCGACCAAGTTGAGCAGGCATGCTTTACCCTTCAGAAAACCAAACTGTGTAGGATCCAGAGCTTGGAGATTCCCTATATCCTTGTTTATTAGGTCCATGATGATGCGTTCCATAGTTTTGTATATCAGACGCATCAGGCTAATGGGGCGATAGTTCCTAGGGTCTGCAGTCGCTCCTCCTTTGTGGAGAGGATGACTGCAGCAATGCACCATTTGGTAAGGAAAAAGCCTGAGGTGAGGCTGTGATTGAACAGGGCACACAGGTGAGATGCCAGTTCACTCTGTAGTTCATGTAGAGCACAGTCAGAGATATTGTCAGGTCCCATAAAAGCTGTATTCTTTGCCTTGGACAGTGCTGTTTTACCCTGTGTAGCAGTAATACTAAGTGTCTGACAATCCACTGGTATTGTGATTGGTCCTCTGGGTGGGGGGGGGGGGCTAAAGTTGGCACTGAATCTGTTGGCCAGTATATTGGCAATATCTGTTGGCTCGGTATAGGAGATACCATTGTGCAGTAGCTCAAAGCAAATCTGGGTATTGCTATTGAGATTCCTTACATAACTATAGAAGGCCTTGTGGTTGTCTTTACTATCTGGTATAATTATGTTTTCATAGCTAGCTTTGGAGGATTTGATGAGGGATCTCAACTTTTTGTTGAGGCTGATAAGGGAGCTTTTCAAGTCTTAGGAAATCTCCTTATTCTGCATCAGTTTCCTCCTTCTGTTGTAGAGTTAGTTTATGGCACGGGACCACCAGATCGGCTTTCTTTTTTTGGAGGAGAGCGTCTTGGTTCTATTGGGTATGGTGAGATACATGCATTTGTGTACATGTTTGTACAGTGCATTAGTGCATGATTCGGTGGTCATGCGACTATTCTCCATTTGCATGGGTGCTGTGAAGTTTGCCACCTCTATTTTTAGGAGCCCAACATTAGCTTTGGAGATGTTTTTCATGGTGGTTTCCTTTGCGGGGGGGGGTGAGGGGTGGGATGTGGATATCTACGGTGATTAGTTTGTGGTCGGATCTAACCAGGGAGGAGTTGACTATTGGTGTAGAGCAGCATTCGCCCATGTTGTTAATGACAAGGTCAAGGATATTGCTACCTCTAGTGGGAGTAGGACTGAGCAGGTCCAATGCATTGGAATTAATGTATTCCAGGAAACATTGGACAAGTGTATTGGTACATGAGTACCTTTCCCAGTTAATGGAGGGGTAGTTAAAGTCACCCAGTATGAGGGTGTTAGGTTGGACCCTAATATTCTCCATGGTGCTTAGGAACATGGAGTGTGAGTCTTGGGACATGGTTGGGGGACCTATAGCAGGCTACAACCTGAATTGCTGTCTTACCCAATGTTAGCTGCACTTGAAGTATCTCAGATGCATTATGTTGGGCTACCAGTTTGGAGGTGTGCACATCCTTTATGAATATGGAAACACCACCACCTTTGGAGCTTCGGTCCAGGTTTTGGGGCCGAAAGGTGTGGAATGAGTTGTAGATTGGTAGTGCAGGGGTCCTTTCTGCTGCCTTGAACCAGGTCTCTGTTATGGCACAAATGTCAGTGTTCACCATTTTAAGGAGTTCATCGAGCAAGTGAATTTTGAGATTTAGCCTTTTAGCATTGAGCAGCATGACCCTCAGATTGCATTTGTTTGTAGCTGTTACTGTGGTAATTTGGTCTTTGGAACACTGCCTAAAAAAGGCACTATAGGGGTGGAAAGAACCTTGGCCAGTATCCGGAAGCCCAGGGCTGACAGATGTAGGTCATCTCTGGCAAAGCATTGAGGTCTGTCAATCATGTCATCCCAGGCAGATAGAGTAACACTATAAGAACTTTACAATATGCATTTGCATACATGCTTATACACATATACTCACACATTCACGTACATACATATATATATATATATATATATATATATATATATAGAGAGAGAGAGAGAGAGAGAGAAGAATGACCATTAATTACAGTAAGTAGCATGACTGTGGAGCCTTCAATTATCTATTAAAGAATAAGTAAATGAACACTTAAATTATGGTTGTGATGGTATGAGTTAGAATATCAATGTCATGCCATATGCTGCCCAGTTAAAGAAACTCCAGCTCTACTCAGTGGCATAGCACCTGTTCAGAGGCGATCTGTGCCTGACATATAAAGCCATGTCCAACCCGGAATTAATGGACATGCTGCACCGCAGAAAATCCAAATCCCATCGAGCTACGCGCTCGAGAGACTTGAACCTCAGCACTGAAATAAATAGGACATGCTGGAGGGACAGATTCATAACCCAGAGGATCCCTTCACTCTGGAATAAAATCCCATTCCAGGTTAGGCAGAGTCCCTCATTGACTCTCTTCAAGAGGAATCCTGATGAGTGGATGGGAGATCGTAGGTTTACCCCGGGTATCACTTCTGTGTCACTGTTAGACAGAGGCACAGTATACTAACCTCGAAAAAGGGCATAGCAAAATAAATTTAAAATGGGTGGCAGAAGCCAAACACATTCTGGCTAGGTTATAAATGCCCTAGGGCAGATAGCCTAGTATGAACCTATGAACCTATGAAAGATAAAGCTGTCTCCATATAACTTTAAGTGATTATAAGCTTATAAAACCAGTAGACACTTATGTCAGATAAGCTACACTTATTTCTTATATTACTAGTATTTTAACTATTTAACAAAGTATAATGTGTACTGGATATATGTTTATATTGTTTCCTTTACCTTTAACAAACATTAATACTTATGTCTAAGATTTAATCACCTTTATTCTCTTAGAAGAGAAAAACAAAATGTTTTCAGTGGTATAATATAATATATTTAAATTAATTTTAAACATATAACTCACTTTTTTGCAATAAGAGTTCCGTTTTTCATTATTTTACTTCTGCGATGACCTCTCTTCCTGGTTCTGCATGCCCTGATGTCCTCTTATCTCATATACGTGTCATAGGAGTTCAGAGTTCAAGAAGCTGTACTCGACTGTTCACACACATCTGCGAAGTGAATTGAAATCTTTATCGGCTTGCGAGCCTACTGCTCGAGACCACTGGGACCCAAAATTGTCTCTCAAAACAGTTCCAGTGAGAAAAATAGTAAGAAAACTGCTTTTACACTTTTTTCTTTTAACAAAGCCTTTCCTTGCATTTGATTGCACAAGCCATGTTACAGACATTGCAGAGTGCCTTCCCCAACATGTCAGCACATTTGCTTCCACAATTCACTGCATACCACCAGCGTTATTGACATTTTAGTAGTATATTGTATAGCAATCTACAGTACTACAACATAGGACTATAATCAGAAACGTCATATTATAAAACATTTAAATTTGCCTCTCCCTTTCCTTTCTTTTTCAAACTGCATTAACATTAATAAGTATATATCTATGAAATGCCATGTAGTATAGTAAACTATATAATGCAATATTTTCAAACAGAGACAGCAGTGAGTAAACAGTATCACTAACCTTTTTGTTTGACCTCACCTTCTGAAATAGGAGAAACAAATACAAAAGCTTTTTTCTTATTTTTTCTTTTCCTTTTACTTCCTTTTCCTTCCCTTAAAGGAAGCCACATATATCATTGTTATTTACATTAAAAACGTGTTTGCTTTGCAATAATCTATAAATCATAGATAGATATTTGAGAATGAAAATTAGACTGACAATAAGATATGACAAAGGAACAGCATACATTGTCATTTATTTTTCAGTCTCTTTTGTTTATCAGTTGTCTTCCAAGATTTGCCAGTTGCCATTCTCTTCAGAGATGGGCTAGCTCATTCCATCTCTTCTATTTTATCAAGTATCTTATGTTGGGTGCCTAGAGAGGAGTTGTGGTATTGTATGAGGAAGTTGTGAGTGGCAGAGAAGTATGTAAGAGTGGTACAGGATATGTACGAGGGTAGTGTGACATTGGTGAGGACTGCAGTGGGAGTGACAGATACGTTTAAGGTGGAGGTGGGATTACATCAAGGATCAATTCTGAGCCCTTTCTTATTTGCAGTGGTGATGGACAGGTTGACAATTGAGATCAGACAGGAGGCCCCGTGGACTATGATGTTTGCAGATGACATTGTGATATGTAGCGAGAGTAGGAACCAGGTTGAGGAGACCTTGGAGAGGTGGAGATATGCTTTAGAGAGGAGAGAAATGAAGATCAGCAGGGCTAAAACAGAATATATGTGTGTAAATGAGAAGGAGGGTAGAGGAATGGTGACGATGCAGGGAGTAGAGTTGGTAAAGGTGGATGAATTTAAGTAGTTGGGATCAACAGTTCAGAGTAATGGTGAGTGTGGAAGAGAGGTGAAGAAGAGAGTACAGGCAGGGTGGAATGGGTGGAGAAGAGTTTCAGGAGTGATTTGCGACAAACGGGTACCAGTAAGAGTGAAAGGGAAGGTCTACAAGAGGGTAGTGAGACCAGCTATGTTATATGGGTTGGAGACTGTGGCACTGATGAAAAAGCAGGAGTCAGAGCTGGATGTGGCAGAGTTAAAGAAGTTAAGATTTGCAGTCGGTGTGACTAGGATGGACACGATTAGGAATCAGTGTATTAGAGGGTCAGCTCAGGTTGGACAATTTGGAGACAAAGCAAGAATGGTGAGATTGCATTGGTTTGGACATGTGCTGAGGAGGGATGCTGGGTATGTTGGGAAAAGGATGCTAAGTATGGAGCTGCCAGGTAAGAGGAAAGGAGGAAGGCCAAAGATAAGGTTTATGGATGTAGTGAGAGAGGACATGCAGACGGTTAGTGTGAAAGAGCATGATGCAGAGGACAGGAAGAAATGGAAACAGATGATCCGCTGTGGTGACCCCTAACAGGAACAGCCAAAAGAAGAAGAAGCTCTTATGTTTTTTGACATATACCAGGGCAGAGTCTAAATCTTCAAATATTTTAGGACCTTCTGGAAGAAAGATCTTCAATTTAGCAGGAAATAAGAGGTGTGTTTTCAGTTGAGCTTTTTGAGTTCATTAATTAGTGGTAGAAATATTTTACTTTTTGCTATGACCATTGAAGAATAGTCATTATCAAAGCATACCACAGCCTGATTAACTTTTATAGGTGCTTTTGCCCATGCAGACTTTATTACCATTTCTTTATTGTATGATGAAAGAAATCTTACAATTACTGATTTAGGTGTATTCTTATTGGTATTAGAGGAAGATAAGGACCTATGGGTTCTTTCTACACCGAACGATAAAGCTTCAGGTAAGTCAAGCGTTTTAGGTAGCCATGAGGTTAAAACGCTTACCATGTTGTTGTCTTCAATGTTTTCTGGCAGTCCAAAGACCCTAATATAGTTTCTACTAGACCTGTTTTCCAAGTCTTCAAGTTTGGATTGAAGAAGAGTGTTTTGTTTGAGTAGAAATTCTGTATTATTTTCTCCTTCTTTTATTCTGCTGTCTATATCATTTAGTGCTTCCTTAATACCAGTTATCTGTATTTTTGTTGTTTAGATCATCATCTAGTAAATCCATCTGCTTTGAGCTTTTTTCTTTGAAATTATCTATTTTTGAGTCTGTTTTGTCTATTTTGGTTGTTACGTCCTGCATATTTGCCAATAACGTTTGCAATTCCTTTTTGAAGATGGATTCCTGGTTGTTGGCTTTTGAGAAGCTCATTCTGATGTTTGATGATGAGTGAAATATTTCCAAGAGATTTTTGACAGGAAAATTTGTCCAAATCATTTTTTTTTTTAAATATTATCCTAGAGGATGTTGTCTAAAAACAATATAGATGAGAAACAAATGTGTAGGATAAGTTAAATATCAAAAAATCCTGGCTAAAGTAGTTATCTTGGGGGAGCTGAAAGAATCTGCTGTTATCCAGAGCTTATCTTGGCCACATCCCAGATATGGGTTTTCTTGATAACTTCTGAGATATGTTTGTCAAATTTAAAGTTACCATCAGTAGTGACACCTAAAAGTTTTGTATGAGATGTGGGTTCTCTTTTAATGCTATTAGCTGAGAAGATAGCAAAATATATCTATATCTATATATATCTATATCTATATATCTATACCTGTATCTATCTATCTTCTTCTTCTTCTTCTTCTTCTTCTTCTTCTTTCGGCTGCTCCCGTTAGGGGTCGCCACAGCAGATCAACTGTTATCTCTCTCTCTCTCTCTCTCTCTCTATATATATATATATATATATATATATATAGACAGATATAGATAAATTTAGATATAGATATCTCAGTGGCTGCAGCTTGTGGTGGTACCTTTAATCACTCCATTTCTAGCTTTCCAATTTCTTAACTCCAACAAAGATAACAGTGGACTAAATATGCACCCTTGGTAAGTGAAGCAACTGGTCATTAATTTCACATTTAACCATTTGTATTTCATTATGGTGTTAATTAGATAATTAAATCAGTTATCCCAAAGTATGCAACATGTTCAGTCCCTGAATGTTTTTAAACAAACTGCTGTTAAGAATGAGGAAAAATAACATTCATATTTAACTTGGTATCCTCAGATGTGTTGTCCGGCTAGGATACTCCAGGTCAGTCATCCGTCACAGTGGCAGACATCTGTCACTCACCATCACCAACTTAATCAGTTGCTTTGCTTTAATACATACAGGCAGAGAAGAAATTAAACCATGTTATGGTGAGTTATAAATATATCCATTAATTATGTTTTTAATGAAGAGGTAAAAGAAGAAAATGTGGTGAAGAAGAAAGACAAGCATAAGTCTCACATTAGTGCATAGCTATAGTATGATATGGTATTTTATTTCATTTGTTAACCAGGGTAGTAGAACATGGACAGTTATGACCTTTTTTCAGGCTCATCCCAGGAGCGTTGCCTTTTTAATTAGTTATACAGTTGAGGCAATTGAGGCTGGAAGAATCAAACCTTGAACCATGGGAAGCAGTTTGTTAAAAGCACGTCAATTCTTTGCACCAACTGCTAGATTAAAAATAATGCATTTGTTTAACAGGCTCCCACATTTCCAAACAACAGTATGTAAACACATCTAGAATGGGAGTGTGCAGTACCAAACACCTCCCGTGCATTGGCCAGTATAAAACTGATATTCAAGTTTGTACCTAATACTGACAATATCAGCAACCTCATTAAAATAACAAGGACTGAAAAACTGAATGTGTACACCATGGAAGTTCAGAGGCTGATGCAGCATCCTATTTGGTTGGCAGCTGCCACAAGTTGTGGGTGGGCTGCAGCCATAAACAACTTTTATTTTATGGTCTCCCAGTCTCAAACCAGCAGTTAGGCACTGCCTCATGACACTGATGTCATCGTGCGCAGCCCTGCACATTGATGATGTTGCAGGATATGCTGGCAATATGTGATGATGTCAGCAGCAATGAAACATAATTGTAAATTAAAAAAAAAAATTGAGATTTAAAGGGGCCACTCGGGAATTTGTAACGCCCCATTATATTCTCCTCAAAACTGTGAAATACAGAGGAATTTGGTATGGTTGAGAGGAATGCAGCTGAGCGCAGTAAGAACTGCAAGTCAGATCAACCTGTGACTACCTCTACCATCAAAGGTTACCAACCACAGCTGAAGCATACAGCCATAGTTATGCCATACATTACAATGCAGATGTAGACAAGAATTACAGAAAAAATAGGTGATAAATTAATTTGCAGAAAATGCAGTTTGCCACTATCACCACCACACTGTCATCTTACATTTATACTTATTCATTTTCCATTGATAAAGTCGTCATACTTACTGATGAACTTTTGTCTCCTCGCATCAGCTTCTGCCACCCACTGGGCAGGATGGTAGAATGTTGTTACAGAAGCCTGTCTTACCTGTGACAACACTGCTCTCCTATTCTTGGGATTCCAGTGTTTTGGAAAAATCCATCCTAAAAAACAATCAGGATACCTGTCTTTTTAAATAGAACTGCTATTTTGTATGCATTTTCTGATTAACCAGCCATTCATTTATCCAGCCTAAGGTCCATTTCCTTTGAGACCAGATAAGAAGGAGTCTACTGTTCATAGGTTCATAGCTTTATAGGTATGTACTAGGCTATCTGCCCGAGGGCATTTATAAGCCTAGCCAGAGTGTGTCAGCTTTCGCTGCCCCATTGATTAATTAACTGAGCCTCTGTCAAGAAGAGCCAATGAAGTGATCCCAGGGGTGTATTTTCTGTTACCCATCCACTCGTCAAGGCTTCTCTTGAAGAGTGTTAGTGAGGGGCTCTGCCTAATGTAGTTAGGAATTTTGTTCCAAAGCATGGGGAGTCTCTGTGACAGAAATCTATCCCTCCAGCATGTTCTATTTATTGTTGTGGCGAGGTTTAGCTCACTAAGGTGAGTGGCTCGCGGTGACTTGGATTTCTTTAGGTGGAGCATGTCCATCACTTCTGAGTTGGACATGGCTTTGTAAGTCAGGCAGAGATCACCTCTGAGTAAGTGATATGCCACTGAGTACAGCTGGAGCTTTTCCAGTCGGGCTGCATAGGACATATGTTTGAGGCCAGTAATCCTCTTGGTGAGGTACTTTTGTGGTCTTTCCAGCTGTTGGAAGTATCTTGTGAGGTACATCCCAAATGGGGCATTGTACTCTATGATGGGTCTGATGAGTTACTAGTAGAGTGGCAGTATAACCTCTTTATTTCTAGATGTGAACCCTTTAGTAATTAAATGGGCTACATAGAAGGATTTCCTAACTAATTTGGCAATATGATTGTCAAAGGAGAGATTGCTATCTACCTAGGTCCCCAGATCTCTTATTACCTCTTCTTATTAAGGGGCCTGCCACCTATGTCGTAATTCATGGGTGTTTTGTTTTTCACAAACAGGATGACTATGCATTTTTTGGTATTTAGCTTGAGACCATGACTTTGACACCAGGTGTCCATCTCAGTAAGGCCCTTTTAGAGAATGACCATGTCAGCCGGAGAGTCAATTATGGCTCCCAGTTTTCAGTCATCGGTGAACTTGGTTAGGCATAGTCCTTCTGTGTTTGCCTGTACTTTTGAGAAGTATATGCCGAACAGTAGGGGTCCCAGGACGGAGCCTTGTGGGACACCACTTGCGACTGGTTTAGAGTCAGACCTGGAGCCTACTATTCTTACCGTGTGAGTTCTGTCTGTAAGCCAGTTGGCAACTCATCTTGTGACATAGAAGTTTATGTTCAGGCTGGTGAGTTTTTCTATAATTCTCCCCTCATCTATGGCCTTGGTGACTGTCTCGAAGAAGTCAACCAGGTTTATTAGGCATGACCTGCCCTTAACAATACCGAACTGGATCGAGTCAAGTGTCTGGAGGTTCCCAATGTCTTTGTTAATGAGTTCCATGATGATGTGCTCCATAGCCTTGCAGACCAGGCTAGTCAGGCTTATGGGGTGATAGTTACCAGAGTCAGTTGTGGCCCCTCATTTGTGGAGCAGAATCACCATTGCTGTGTGCCATTCTATGGGCACATAGCCTGTGGAGAAGCTGAGGTTGAACAGTGTGTTTAGGTGGGGGGTTAGTTCGTTCTGTAGTTCGTGCAAGACGCAGCCAGGGACACCATCTGGCCCCATTGACGCTGTGCTTTTGGCTTTTAAAAGGGCTGTTTTCACCTGTGCCTCTGTGATTTCTGGGGCACTACACTATTCTGGTATTGTTGTGGGCCCTTTTGGGGGTGAAAGGGGGGTGAAGTTTGCACTGAATCTATCTGCCAGGATGTTGGCAATATCAGTAGGTTCAGTATATATTGTGCTATTTTGCACTAGCTCAGAGCATATCTGTGAGTTGCCACTTAGATTCTTGACATAGCTAAAGAAGGCTTTGTGGTTATCTTTCGAATCCTTGGCTATTTTTCTTTTAAAGTTAGCCTTGGATGATTTTATGAGGGACCTTAGTTTCTTACTGATACTGGTCAGGGATGTCTTTCCTTCTTGGGATTTGCACACCTGAACAGGAATGCCATAATGAGGCACACGCGCAAACATGAAATGTAATCGAGCATGTGTTTGGGCTGCTGAAGTCATGGTTCCGGTGCTTGGACACATCTGGTGGAGCCTTGCAGTACTCATCAACTACATGTACCCAAATTGTATATGTAAACAGAATTGCACACACCAACTAGTACAACTGTGGTCAATGTCGAGTAATATTGGCCAATGTCCAGCAAAGTTGGTGAATATACAGCAATGTCAGACAAGCCTGGTCTAAGTAGGGCATAGCTGAACAAAAGCCAACATGCTCATATTTGCTTAACTGGTCCTTAAGCAGTCTGGTCTGCTCAGTATGAAAATATAAAGCAGTGATGGGCCTCAAACCCAGGATACTGTGTACTATAGGTAAAGTACTAAACCACTAAACCATGACAGTATTGCATTGGTCAGCCAGTATGAAGGAATGTTGATAAGTCTATGCAAAGTATCTCATGGAAACCCTGCAGGCACAGTATAATCCCTGTTGAGTTATGACACAAAGGTGAGTCCTGCAGTAAGAATAGAACATGACCTCCAACACACACAGTATAAATGTTAATATTGGTCATGTTCACGCACATCCACAAATGTAGTGTACTTCAGATCGCAACATACTGAAAGGTCACACTGGGCATGCTCACACACTTGAATAAATGAGACATATGTCAGGCAACAAAACATGGAAAGCCTGAACTGGGCATGCTCACACACATAGGCCATGTCTGAGTACAGCAGTGGGCCACACATATCTGGCATTTGCATGTGTTAACCCAGGAACCTCTCACTATCCAGCAATCTGCCCTGTGCACACAGTTACATGACAACAGACACATATATAATATAGTGGAACCCTGTCATGATCAAACATGTTCTGCAGATACCTAAGTTGTTCATAGAAACTGGGAAAGCAAAGACGATAAAGACCTGCAAACAGTATCAGCAAGAAATATTGTGCATCCCGAACATAAGCATAGCTTCAGAGGTCGATACTAGGCTATCTGCCCTAGGGCATGTACCAGCCTAGCCAGAGTGTGTTTGGCTTTTGCAACCCTGTCAGATTACTACACTGTGCCAGTGAATAGTAGGTTACACAAGATAGCCCATGTACGTTTAGGCTAGTGTGCCACTGTCTAGCAGGGACACAGAAGATATCCCAGTGGTAAACATACAATCACCCATACAGCCGTCGAGATGTCCCCTGTAGGTGGTCAGTGGGTGGCTCTGCCTATGTGTAACTGTGATCACATTCCAGAGTGAGTGGAGGCCCTGGAATAATAATCTGTCCCTCCAGCATGTCCTATTAACATCTGTGCTGAGGTATATGTCCCTGGAGTGTGTAGCTACAAGGGAGTTGGATATCCTGAGGTGGAGTTTGTCCAGTAATTCTGGGTTGGGTATTACTGTAAACAACAGGCACACATCATATCCGAGTAGGTGGTAAGTGACTGAGTAGAGCTGGAGTTACTGCATCCGAACTGTGCAGGTCATTCGTGTGAGTCCCCACATCTGCTTGGTGAGGAACTTCTGTGGCCAGTACAGTTGCTGCAGGTGTTGGGTAAGGTACACCCCAAAGGTGGCATTGTAACCAAGCATGGTTGTGATGAGTATAGGGGCACAATGACCTCACTCGATCTAGATGTGAAACCATATGGGATAAGGTGGCTTATATAGAAGGTCTGTCCAACCACTTTGGCAACGTGAATGTCAAAGGTGACAGTACAAACAAGTCATGTCCCCAATCACCTAACAACTCCTACCGTATGTAATGAAGTACTACCTATGTGGTAATGTGTGGGCATGTTGTTATTCCCAAAGGGGATGACTATGTAACTAATGGCATTTAGCTGTAGGCCATGGCTCAGGCACCAGTCATCCATCTCTGTGAGACCCTGTTGGAGTATGCATGTGGCAGCTGGAGAGTTGATCATGGCACCCAGTTTGCAGTCAAGTGTGAACAAGGTCAGCCATATTCCCCCTGTGGTAGCCTGTATGTCAGACAAATATATATTGAACAAGAGAGGTCCCAGGACCGAGCCGTGTGGGATGCCATGTGTAACTGGTGTATAGTCAGACATGGCACCTGCAATTCTGAGCATGTGTGTGCTATCCCTGATTCAGGTAGCAATCCATCATGTGAGATATGTGTCCATATCAATGCTGGTGAGCCTATGCATAATGGCCCAGTGGGTAATTGTGTGGAAGGGTTTTGCAAGGTTCAGGTAGGCTGCGTGTACAACTGTCCCTATGTCGATGGACCTGTTAACTGTCGAAAGAATACAAACATGTTCAAGAGGCAAGATCTGCCCACAACAATGCTGAAATGTGTAGGACACAGTGTCTGTAGGTTCCCGATGTCTATGTGTAAGAGTCCCATGACAATATGCTCCATAGCTTTGCAGAACAGGCTAGTTAGGCTTATAGGGCGATATTGTGTGTGGTCCGTTGTGGCACCAACTCTGTGGAGTGGGACCACTGTCTCTGTATGCTATTCCATGTGTACATATCCTGTAGTAACTCCGATATTGCACAGTGATGTAATGTGAGGGTTACGTCTGTCATGAAGCTTGTGTAAGATGCAGGCTGGTGCACCATCTGGTCCCATTAATGCTGTAATGTATTCTTTGGGGAGGGCAGCACTCACCTGTTACTGTGTGATGTCAGGGAGGTTACACTCTGTTGGAATGGATAGTTGCTCCCTAGGGGGGATGGGGGGGGAGACATCTGCACTGAACCTGTTTGCCAGGATGTTGGCTATGCCAGTGGGTTCAGGGTAAGTTTAGTCAGTATGCAGTAACTCACAGCATATCAGTGAGTGTCCAACCAGGTTCCTGACATAACTGAAGAAGGCCTTGTGATAGTCCTATGTGTCTGGTGCAATTGTCCGTGAGAAGCAGCCCTTACATAAGTACATGAGTGATCGTAGCTGTCTGCTAGTACAGATCACAGATGCTTTTCCCATCTGTGATTGTGCTCTATCATGTAGTAGCTTCCTCCTGACATTGTACAGCTTATTTATGGCTGGGGTCTACCAGACAGGTCCCCTGCCATTGGAGGAGTGAGTCCTGTTGTTATTTGGGATAGCACAATCCATGCAGTCCACTAGGTGTCCATAGAATGTGTATGTAAAGGATTCAGCAGTCGGAGCCATATTTGCCACTGTCTCAGGGTCTCTGAAGGATACCACCTTGCTTTTCTGAAGTGAGACGTTGGCTCATGAGAAGTTCATCAGGATTACCCAGGATGGGTGTGTGGAGTGTATATGTATGTCCAGTGAGATATATGTATGTTTTGACCTTACCAATGAAGGGTATATCGCTGGTGTGGAACATAGAGTCCCCATGTTGGTGATGATCAGGTCCAATATGTATTCCCCCTTGTGGCTGTGGTGACTGGTTGTGCCATAGCATATGAATTTACAAATTGTAGTGACTGTATGGCGAGGGTGTTGGGGCTTGAATAGTATCCCCAGTCAATATTTGTGTATCTGAAGTCACCCAATATAATGGTGGTTGTGGAGACCTTCATATTCTCCACTGTTCCCAGGAAAGCCGAGTGTGGTTCCTGAGTATGGGAGAGTGGTCTGTAGCAGGCAACAAACTGAAAGGCAGTTTTGAACAATGGTAGTTGTATATGTATGGTCTGTGATGCTTAGTGCAGTGCTACTAACCCGGAGGTGTGTGTATCTGTGATGTATATGGATACTCCCCCTAGTTGTGTTGTCTGTTCCAAGTCCTGTGGTCAGAAAGCATGGTATGAAACATAACTTGGTAGTGCTGGTGTGCATATGTGAGCCTGAACTAGGCATCTGTTAGTGCACAGATATCGCTATCCTCCATACTGAGGAGAGTCCTGAGTGGCCACAATATGAGGGTTACACATCTGGTGTTGAGCAGCATTACCCTTAGTGTCATTTAACCTGTAATGTCTATGGAGGTGGGGTTGTCTTTTGAGCCCTGCTCAACAAATGCACTACGGTGGTAGCAAGAGCCGTAGACAGCATTTGAAGGTCCAAGGGTGACAGGTGCAAGCTGTCCATAGAGAAGCTACGTGGCATGTCGAGCATGTCACCACAGGCTGACAGACACTGTATCCCCTATGAATGACACCAATCAGTTAGCCAACTGTTAAACGTGATATGTTTGTCTGTATACTGTGACATCATACTTGGTGGGTGTAAGATGCTAGACAAGGTTAGCGTCATACTGGCCTGGGCTACATGATCACAATGGTCCTCCATGTACCATGTCATGTGGTCCAGGGTGTAATGTCTGAGGTTTTACGCACCAGCATGGACAATGATGGTGCCAGTCCTGTACTTGCTTTGGAGTGACCTGACTGCATGTGTTATGTGGCAGATCCTGGCACCCGACAGACAGCACAAAGGGACTGTTCCCTTAAGTGGGTTGGTGAGTGGTATGTCAGTGTGTCTGACAATAAGTGTCGCCTATCACAAGTGTATTAGGTGTGTTGTGTAGCCCAAAGGGCAGTGACTGTGTGACACACTGACATTGTGAACTATGTGAGATGTGGGTATTGTAGTGGAGTAGCAGTTGTGTGTGTGCCTGCTGTGGAGGTCTCTGCTGCTTAGGCAGAGTTCATTTACAGCATCTGAGTATGTGTATTTGTGATAATGTGGTTTGAGTGCTGTCGACAGAGGATATGTGAGACTGATATGTGGTGTGTGTGGTTACCTTCACCACCTGATAGACTGTGCCAGTCATGGGTCGAGAGAGTTCAGCACCCTGTATGTCTCTATAGGTGTATCTCACACATATATCTGAGTTTGTCGGGAAGAGGAGAGTGTTGTCTGTGTACATGAGGCAGATGTGAGATTGCGTCTACATCACAATATTCACCAGCTGGACTGAAGAGTACACACGAAGCCGACCCCTGGACATGCCAGGATATCATGATGACATACTCTGTAGCCAGATCACAAAGGATCAGTATGGTGTTAAGTGTGTAAAAGAGTATAACAGGTATTAGTGCTCAGGTTCGTTGGTGTTCTGTAAAGAGTAGCTGAGAAGGAGTCCAGACTGAATCATGACACCTCCGACAGCTATGTCATATATAGCAATGTACACACATATATGTCATGAGTCAGGGCCAACTGTACCTGACTGATAATGCCGACATCCTGACAGACAGGCCCATATATACATACCCACCTCCCATTGACGATAGTCCATATCATCATACCAGGAGATATCACATGTAGAATGGATGAACAGCTACCCCCAATGCCAAAAGCATGACATCAAGTGGACTACATGGATTCCCAATATGTGCCATGCATAAACTCCAGAAGAAACAGATCCTGCACCTGAACAGTCAGCAGAGCCTCCCCCACTACACAGGATGTGGAACAGTTGAATGTGTTACAGCAACATATGGCACTCCATACAAGTGTTGGTGCACAACACACCATGGGAAGTATAGTCCAGTACGCCTATGAAGTCTGATCTGCAAGGCCATGGAGCCCATCATGGTTGAAGTCATAAAATGAGCTATTGGAAGCTGACATACACACAACCTTACTAACTGTGGTATGTTCATGTGCGGATCATGGTTCCCAAACATGCTAGACTGTTTGCAAGGCAGACACCCAGGACATACATCACTGAACACAGCTACACATGTCTCACATACACTTTGAATAGCCCTTTATCAACATCCCAGACACATGTAGTACCCACAAAACCAACAAGCTGTGCATAAATATGTGTTGACATATGAAGGAATGTCAATGTGTCCACAGATAGATCACACAAGGTAAGGATTATGACTTCCTGTTCAAGCTGTTGACACCTGACGACCCACATGGGCCATTCCTGGAATGGTATAAAACAAAGTGTACACACATTACCATGTCCAGTCTGATGATGTTACCATCCTAGAAATACAGCAGGAGAAGGAAATCCACCCAGTAAAGCAAATAGCGCGCCATGCTAATGCGTCTTTCTCTAATATTATCGCATAGCAAAGTAGGGGTTTGAATCCTGCAAATGTTGACTGTGTGTGGGGGGGTGTATGTGTGCAATTGTCTTTGACAGGAGTGCCCTTTTTGGAGACTGGGAAATCACACTAGACGATGTACATTCCTCTTTGGAAAGACTGATGATGTCACCATCCTAGAAATACAGCAGGAGAAGGGGAGCTACCCAGTAAAGCAAATAGCGTGCCGTGCTAATGCGTTTCTCTCTAGTATCCCAGCATAATTAGGTAGGGGTTTGAATCCTACAAACGCTGACTGTGTGTGTTTCACTGTAGGTCAATGCAGTGTGAGTTTTGCTTTTACTATGGTATGACATATTATGATTACAACAGTAAGTGCATTGCACACATCAGGTATCTGAGTGGCAAAATATATGTGTACATGTCCCCTCAATCAGTACATAGGTGTGAAGCCTGCATACTACATGAATACATTTGTTGCCATTGACAGGTTGTGCCACTGCTTCTCAGATTGTAGGTCACATATGTATGTATGTGACAGGGCCGTCCACTATCGTCATCTGTGGCCAAGGTCATCTGTGCCACACACACCCATGACAGTTACTTAAGAGTAGTGTGAGTGAGGGTATATGCCTGGGCTATATGTCAGACATGTTCATACACAACAATGACTGCCAATAATGAACAGTCATTATAGGTGTACAACTGCCTTGTGGATATGCATCCAGGCCTCTAATGTCTCATGTGATACACCTTGGGACTCCACAATACCTATGAATATGTGGATACCAAGGGACACATGACATAACATGAGGCTGTATGTACACAGTGGTACCCAACATACATGTTGAGGCCTACCACCTATGTGGTACTGACAGGATAGTAAGCATAGTACATGTGGATGACTATGCCATAGTTGGCTTACTGCTATACAGCATGTATCAGATGACAGGTATCTGTCTGTATGATACCCTTGTGTAGGATATGCGTCCCATCCAGGGAATGGATTGTGGGCCAATGCATGCATTTACAGAGTTGGATGGACACATCCCTAGTGTGTTTGCATGTACCTAAGGGGCTATATGCCAAACAGGTGTGGTCACAGGAATGGGTGGTGGTCATTACCACTGGTTAGTGTTATAGTGTAGCACCGGAAGGATTCAACTGTTACTGAGTTCCCAACGACTGTGTGTCATTTGTCAGGACATCATCCAATGCTTGCTTATAGTCATGCTGTTGAGGTTGCGTATACTACCAGACCGCAAATCATTGACAGATACTAACAGTATCACCCACAGCATAGTGTCAACCCATGTCATACACACATGTCTAACCATGTTAGTACATAACTGTAGTAGAATGCAAGCTGGCCATTGGAAGATACTATGAGATGTTAACAATGTGTACAACAGGGTATGCCACATGTCCCATGTGTTCACTATGCACGTACATGCAGACAGTGCGCATCCACCATGTTCACAGATGTACACTTGCTAATCTGTACTGCACACATCACACGCATACTGTCCACTCACTAACACATGCTAGCAACACATTACACTTCAGCCAAGTGGCACATGGGTGGACAATACATACTCAGACCTAACAGTGGTGTAAACAATGCTACATTGATAATCAGAGCTTTGATGCATAATGTCTGCTGAGATATACCTACAAGGATGTCACTACACTTTCCTGTTGACAACTTGCTAATATTGCTACACTGCTATAGTGTCACCCTGTGCATCAGCACCATGTTATCCTGTTCCTCCATCAATGTTACATATGACAGGAGGTGACACAGGTATCATCATATGCACAGGGCGTTTTGTTGTTTGCCAGAGCCTGACATTGACCCATCCAATTGACATGTGTGTGTGTGTGTGTGTGTGTGTGTGTGTGTGTGTGTGTGTGTGTGTGTGTGTGTGAGGGACAACAGTACAGCATGGGCCAATGTTAATGTAATGTGTGTGTGTATGTGTGAACCCTAGTTGTTTGGTTAACGTGTGTGTGTCTGCATGCACACAGCTCCACCATGTGGCTGCCATATACAGAAGTTTGTGGGACAGCCACAGAATGTACCTTCTAGGCTGTACAAATCACTGTCTCCGCCCATGGACACAGTACCTGTGCCTGGCAGGGGTGCTATGGACAGTATTGGGTACCAACCCTGACTGGGTACTGTCCTCAGAGGCAGAGGTAGGATGACTGGACCCATGTCCCTGCTGGGACTGGCCAGAACCATGTGCATGTGGTCTACTGGGATGGTCAATGGACAGGCCAGCCCCAGCATTGCTGGGTCTGGTACTGCCACTATGGGAGCGGCTGTGAACTGGAGGCTGTCTGCAACCACTGCCAGCTGTTGCTGTTGCTGGCATGGTCCGCGTCGACGTCGCAACCATCCTGCATGGTCCTGGCTCATGGAAGACATATTGTGGAGGGCATCTAATGTCCCCCCCAACATCTAGCAATGACCTCAGTGTAAGTCCGGATGGCATCGGTAAGGTCACGGATGCTGTCATTGATAGCAGTGTAATGTGCCCTCTGCGCCCTAAGTCTCTGCCTGGTGTACCGTTCCATATGTGCTTGAGCCTGCATTACAGCCCGGAACATACTGGACATCGTAAGACCTGTGAGGGCATGCCTGCCAGGGGCAATACGACCAGTGGTGCTCCCCTGAGAACCCCTGGACCTCCACCTATGTGGTACCATTTCAGGAATACGGCTATGGCTGCTGTGAGGGGATGCAAGTGCCATGGGTACCACACTCTCCTGGTCAATGCCAACTGTATGCTGTCCCTCACCTATGGCCATTGGTGGTGAGGGATGTATTGACAGTATGAGTGTGTGCATAGATGGGGTTGAACGTTGTGTACTGTCGATTGGCGGACCAACGACAGACCCTGTCAAGCCTTCCTGTGCCAAAATACATGTCTCATCAGCAGCACTCTCTGTGGCAGTGGCTTCAGGTTCCCTGCTGCATTCAGCCACCCCTAACTCAGCACCTGTGAGAGGAAGAAAGGAAACACACTTTACGGTCTGCACATGCACACATGCACACATGAACACATGCACACATGAACACATGAACACTTGCACACATGAACACATGCATACGTGAACACATGCACACATGCACACATGAACACATGGACGCATGAACACATGCACACATGCACATATGCACACATGAACACATTCACACATGCACACATGCACACATGAACACATGCACACATGCACACATGAACACATGCACACATGAACACATGAACACATGCAAACATGAACACATGAACACATGCACACATGCACACATGAACACATGCACACATGAACACATGTACACATACACATGAACACTAATACACTCCTCACTACAGCACATACACGCACACACCAGCAATCCAACACATACTCTATAGTGGGTGAAGGTGGGTGTCAGTATCACAAGGTAAACAGTCACCACACACGTGTCAGCATGCAGAATATGTGTTGCACAAGGCCATACGGTGCAAGTGTACACACCCCAATTTAATGGCAGTATACATGGCTTTGATGTAACTGTGTAGTTGTTCATTGATTGGTTACACCCTGGAACACAATGTGTACATGGACACAACATTGCTGTGCAGGTATTATCAGCTCTGCAATGCCCTGTGCACCATCACTCACAAGTATACATGCCACGGCTGCATGTGTTATCTGTGTGACACATAGATATCCATGTCTGAGTACAGTGTCTGTGTCCATAGCAGATAATAGTGGGCATGGGTGTAGCACATGCATGCTATGTACACACACAGGATGAGTGGTGCATGTTGACGTGAAGCTATCCCAATGTTCAACATGGCCAGTGTACAGTGGTTATGGTGAGTGTGGGACATATTGCAGATATGTCGGTGCCAGACATGGCATGGCATGCTACATGACTGCAACATTAAACACCACACATACCCAATGTGTGTCAAGTGACCTATACACCCACTAGCATTACAGGACATATATGTGACACTTTGTTTGGATGGTGACTGCTGTGCATATTGTGTATACTGGCATATGTAAGCACACACACAACATGCTATGCATATTGTGTATAGATGCATATGTTTGTACACACACAACATTGAGGTGCAAAGCAATGACTGCTATGACTAGTACTGTAGTCACTGTAACTGGATGGGGTGTAGTACCCTGTGCCATCATCACCATGCATCCTGTGGTCATTCACAGCTACTAATGTGTGCAAGACCACCGCCTAGCATGCTGTACCTGAACTGCAGTGCCGTGGCAATGTTCACAATTGCACAGACACCTTGTACATGGGTGTGTGAGGTGCCCAATAGGGAGCATTGCCTAACATGACTGTGTTATGTGTTGCAGAGTGTTGCACAGACCCATGATAGGATTCTATCCCTGAGGTACATCATGTGTGTGTGCATGACATGTGGGATACTGATGTGTGACCTTACAGCGGGTGTGTGGTAATGCCAAATGTAGCATGTTTCCGTGTACTGCATGTGATAAATGTGTTCTGTTTTGTACAGCTGTAGCAACTATGCATATCCAAGGTGCAGTACAGTGTTGCCACAATTGTGTCTGCTGCACTGTGCATTGTATGTGATTGAGGCAGCTACTGACTTTACTGAGATGATTAATGTCTCACAGCAAACATGGACAGCATGCATTATGCATAGGTGTGTTACGTGTACATGGCCTACACCTCACCTATGACATGCACATTTCATTACCAATATTAAAGTGTTAACACACTCACCAGCATGTATCATCTGCCCTGCTGTCACACCAGAGGGACCTACAAGAATATGACACAGTTTATCAGTGGTCACAACTGTGGCATTGCTAACATGAGGGTATTAATCTACAGTGGAACAACAGCCAATAGTCACAGGTGTGGAGATACTATTCCAAATATCAGTATTGCACACGACAGGCAGCACAACTGCTAAACACACAGTACACATCTCACATAAGCATATTCTAACAATACAGGTAACGGTAGTCTACAGCTAGGGCATATTACCTGCATGCTCCATGTCGTCCTGCTGGGTGGCTCCAGACTCTATGATGACACTTGTGATGCTGTTGCTGCTGTAGGCCAGGAGCCACCACGCTTAGGAGCAGCTCCTCCACTCTGGTGAGGGGGGAATGTATGGGCAACCCACCACCTGTGGCAAACTGTTGCCTATGGATATCAGATGCATGCCGATGGACATTTCTAATTAAATCACTGCAGTGATGGTGTACCTGCTCATATGTCCAGTTATGCATGCCTATGTCATTTACCCGGCAAAGAAGATCTTGCCACAGTGCAGTACGCTCATGCTGGTGCTGGTTGGCCCTGGAAAAGAGCAGGTTATAGTGCTGCACCAGGCTGGCCTGTATTGCCTGCTCCTCTGCAGCTGTATACGCTGGATTGCGTTGATGAGCCATAACCCTGGAAGACAATTAAACGATATGTGTGAGCAAGTCATGCGGCACACTTAACATTATAAAGTACCAATATCACTTAATTGCCATATATAGCATCTGTCTGTCTATCAGAGGATACACACGTTCAATACCACATATCAGTGCTCAGCCCACAACTGTCTGGCAGTGTCTGCCACACTCCGTACAACAAACCAGTATACACCAGTACTCGCCACACTGTTTGGGATACAATGCACAACCTCGCAACAGAGGTATATATCAAGCTAATGCATGAAGAAATATGTCATCCAATGCAGTGAATGTAATGTACATTTACAGTATTAACAGTAATCCACCCTAGTCTTTGATGCCATACCCCTACCGAACATATGTGGATGGTTGTTAATATAGTTGGCATACTGCTGTAACAGAGTATACATGTTGCTAGGTACACACACATACCCTGTAACACACATGTGATTGCGGGCATGGTACAGGCATCATTACACACACATTGGACATACATACAACACACAAATGAATGCCAACACAGATGAACAGTACCTGTGTACCTTATAGTACTGTGTTCCCCTACTTACAGACACCTATGCCTGAGGTATGTAATCTGTGCAGACTACAGGAAACACACAAGACAGTGTTACCAGGGAATGTGAACATACAAAATTCTGTGGTGTTTAGGACTACAGCTTCAGGTAGTACAACAGTTCATATGTGAGCTGGATTCACCAGCAGTACCGCTTACAGAGCATACATGTATGGCTTCAGCCTACAATGGGACACCACAGTCGTACACAAGGAACTACATCACAACATATGCTATCCTACTATGTCTGCATCCCAATAACTGACACATCTTTCTCTGGCCTCACACCTAGGACACAAACTACCATGGCAGACACAACCTCACACTAAGCTATCACACCTTTACAGACCTTGCACACAGTCAGTGTCACACTCATTCCACCTCACATAGCAGGTATTGCACTGAGTACATGTGTGAGTGCATTGTGTCATAGTTATGTAATACACTATTGGCCCTGGGCCTAGAGCAGCCTAGCCATATGCTACCCTGCCCTTTGACACACATGTAATGTGATTTCACTTGCTCCCATCAAACTGATACACAGAGGTGACTCCCAGGGCATATTACCTATCTCCATAACATTAATCAGGGGTATGTATGATATATACTAATAAGGAGACTTGTTTGTTAATGCTGGATGGTTTAGTCCAGAGTATGGCATATTTGTGTATAGGAACCTGTACCTCCAGCATGTGCTGTTTAGTGCGGTGACAAGGATTAGGGCACTAGGTCATGTAGCCCGGAGGGATTGTGAGGTGTTGTCATGGTGGTTGGCCGACTGCTATGGGTGTGACATGCCTCTGTATGTCCGGCAGTGGTAATCTCTGGGTAGGCAGTATGCAATGCACTCTAGCTGTGGTTTTGTGAGTCAGTCTGCATAGGGCATGTGTTTGACGGCAGTATCACTCTTTGTTAGGTATGTCTGTGGCCTTTCCACTTGCTGTAGTTGTCATGTGAGGTACATACCACATGGGGCATTGTGAGGAGTAGAGGGGTACACTGACCTATATTACCCTAGATGGCACACCTTTTGTGATGACACGTAACATGTACCACGTAGAGAGATTACAAGACTAGCGTGGCACTGTGATTATCAAAGGGGAGCCTACTGTCCACCTGTGTCCCATGTTCCCTTCTGACACCTTCAGTGTTAGGCAGGCTAACACCTATGTGGTAGCTACTGTGTAAAGTGTTTTGGAATGGAGTATGGCACTGCAGTATCAACACGGGTGTTCAGTCCATGCCTTGGTCAACAGGCACCTGTTGCAGTACATATGACCCCGTTTCTCCCTCTCTCTCTCTACATATATATATATATATATATATATATATATATATATATATATATACACATCTATACATATCTATACATATTCATATATATCCATATATATCTATATTTATCCATATATATCTATATATATATATATATATATATATCCATATACATATCTATATATATCTAAATATATCTATATGTATATATGTATGTATCTATATATAGATCTATATATCTATAATTCTATATATCTGTACTTCTATATAGCTATATATATCTATATATGTATATATCTATATATATCTATATATGTATATATCTATATATATATATCTACATCTATCTATCTATATATATATATATATATATATATATATATATATATATACACATACATCTAAACATACATTGCTGTGCATATAGCTGCAAATATAGGCACATATACTGCCCACCTGTCATGGATAGGGATGTCAGTTATGCAACCGTTGTGAGACATATGGTTATGTAATACTATTGCACAATGTTGTGCAGAATGCATTCTGCTGTCCTCAGGCTGTATAGCTGTAGCAGGCCTCACTGCCTGTGGCTCAGTCCCACAGCGTTTAATCTCCACATGGCATATACCGGCACTGCTTGCTGTCTGCAGTGTCACACACTACAACCTACATACAAATGTGCACATAGCAGCCTTCAACAATGTACATATGTTCAGCCTTCACTAACAGTTGCAGTATGTCCCTTGCCCTATGCAAATGTGCATTTACATAAAGATAAGGACTGCGGACACATATGGATGGTTCACGGTATGTAGAGTACCCTTCAGACACATCATTCGGATGTCATCAAATACATATCTGTTACATACCTTACCTTTGTATTCCTCACCTCGGTCTGTTGTAGGTGTTGATTGTTCTTGTGTTTTTTTTTTTTTGGTTTCCTCTGTGTGTTGGTCTTTCTTTTCAGTGTCTGTTCCCTACTGCCTGTTTGTATCCGTCTGTCTGTCTGTCTGTCTGTCTCTGTCTGTCTGTCTCTCGCTCCCTCTCTCTCCCAGTTGGTGCAATGATATTATTGCATGTGTGGACAGCAGATACAGGCTGCTTTTGTAGGTATCTGCACATGTTCATGTGATGGCCTCTGCACCAATTGGTGCACACCATTTATTAATTGCATGCAGCCTGCTGTGTGGTAATTGCAGTTCTCACTGTGATTTCAGGACACTGCTAAAAAAATGATAGGTTAGGTAGGCGTAGCCCTTTCAGTTTTTCAAGATGGGGGCCATGCTTGTTTGCTGTGGACACTGTTGTCTCAGTCCGAAGGTTGGTATATGTCTCATATCTGAAGCTGGGTTGTAGCCAGTGAAATGCATGTTGTACTGAAACCTGACTGTCGCTTCTTCCAGTACACTCTTCTCAGTGTGTAAGTTTACTCACACCTCCTAATGCTAACACTGGATACATGGGAGTATGTACTTTCTTTTCGAATTAGAGAATTAACTGGCATACAACAGTAGTTATTGCAATGTATTCCTATGGCTTTCCTATTTTCCCTTTACATTCACTCATTGTCATGCATGTTATATTTCTTTCAGCACCAAGTTACTGCATATATGCTGTGGTGTAGTGGTACTTCATGCAGACTAGTGAGTCCAAGGTCCTGGGTTCGAAACTGACAAGGTATTTTATTTTGCTGCTGAGCAGTACAAGGGCCTTGTCATACAGAGTGACTAAGGCACTTTTAAGCAGTTGTAAGTGGGTTTGTGCATGTTTGAGTGATGCTTAGCTGAGCTGAGCTTATTTTATTTTAGCAATACTATGCCGAGCTTGGCTTAGCTTATCATATCTTAGCGATGCTAAGCTAAGCTCAACTTATTTTATTTTAGTAATACTACGCCAAGCTTGGCTTAGCTTATCATATCTTATCAATGCTAAGCTAAGCGCACACATGTGCACACTGGTGCAAACCAGCTTGCTATTGTTTACAAGTGCTCACTCCCGCTAACCCCTGCTCTCATTTCTTTGACAGAAAAGTAAATGGGGGGGATAGGAGTGTGGTGATAAAGGGTGCACAAAGCGGAGAAGACAGTAGGGAAACCAGCTCGGGATGTACAGGATGGGTGTGGAGTGGGTCCATAGCTGCCCATTTCTTTGCCAGCAACAGCTGTGCATATGCAATATAATAGGAGGGATATTTGAAACCTTCCACCCATGAGAGAAGGGAGAGGACAACTAAGTATGTTGTATTACTAACTATGATTATCAGGCACATGCACTGTTTGTGAACTGCTACACTGTCATTAGTACGTTACTCACTTCTGAACAGTTTGTGGTTTGTTTGTGTTGACATTAGCACAGTCTGCTCAGGACAACTGGACATATTTCATTACAGTGTATGCCTACCTACACCCTTGGTTGTGCCTGACTACATGGGTATATAGTACCTTTGGGTAGGGGTGCAGAAGTGCAGAGTGCATTATTTATTATTGTGTGATGTTTATGTTACTGAACATGCAGGGTTACTGTGTACCTGTAAGTCTATAAAGACTAATAGTCTGTCTGAGTAGCTCCCACCTGTGGACTTATCCAGATGGTAGACAGAGGTCAGCCTAGTATTCTTTGACTGTGCACCACAGCAGTCTTTTCAGCACCTGAACAATGGCATTGTCACAGGTGGTTGCTAGCGGTACATGGCTACATCCTTTGATATTTCTGTGTTGTAATTCTACATAAGGGCATGCTTGTGGGATTCATTCTATAGCTATTTGCAGAGTGTGTAACAGCAGACAAGCTGATATGCCTGTGTGTTTCTGACTCTTCCAGGCCTCAGATACTCTCAGGTATATATTTGAACAGCCTCAGGAAAAGGTACATATAACTGGGATACACATGTGATATATTTCAGACATTTTGCAGTTCAGACTTTGGAAGATTCAGAGCATATGTATTACTACACCTTTTCTGACGTGCAAGCAATGTCTACTCTCACTCATTGACATTTGTCATTAAGTGAGATTTCCCACCTTTCTGCCTACTGTTAGTACATTTCACAGGGAGTCAGAGGGGCACAGCTAACATTTGTTTACAAATCAGGGTCATCACTGTAGATCAGTCACTGTTGGGAGGTCTGGCCCGTGACCTATGCAAATATGCCAGTGTTTATCCTGCTCTGATACTGTGTGGGGTTTGTAAGGTGCTACTGTAACATTATTCCCTACTAGCATGGCTGATTCTCTTTTCACAGTCATGTCATGCAATTCCACAACACCTGCTGGTTAAGGCCCACAGAACAAGATTTGTGTTATGCCATTCCTGTTTTCCCTTTACATTCACTCATGGTAATGCATGATATAGTTGCTTTCAACACTGAGTTATTGTATATCTGCTGTGGTGTAGTGGTACTTCATGCAGATGGGTGAATCCAAGGTCCTGGGCTTGAGACTGACAAGGTATTTTATTTTGCTGCTGAGCAGTACAAGGGCCTTGTCATACAGAGTGACTAAGGCACTTTTAAGCAGTTGTAAGCAGGTTTGCATGGCTTTGCGCAATGCTTAGCTAAGCGCACACAAGCTCACACTCGCGCACTCCTGCTAACTACTGCTTAAAAGTGCTTACTCCTGCTAAACCCCGCGCTAATTACTCTTAAAGGAAAGAAAATGGGGAGATAAGAAAGTGGTGAAAAAGGGGGCACAAAGAGGGAAAGACAGCAGGGAAACCAGCTCGGGATGTGCAGGATGGGTGTAAGGAAGGTCCATAGCTGCCATTTCTTTACCAGCAACGGCTGTGAATATGTTTGAAATTTGGTGTGACATTTGAAACCTTCCACCCCTGAGAGAGGGGTGAGGACAACAAAATATGTTGTACTGCCAATTAGACTTATCAGTTTACATGTCCAGCAGACATGTGTGTGAATTGGGCAGCTATGTATGGGGCGTAATTTTTTTGTGGGAACAGATTGCCCTTTTTTTATTTTTTTTTTCAGGTGAGAGTGGAATGTGAGGTAGAGGAAGTAGGTATTTTGGGGAGGTAAACAGACAAGACAAAGAAGACGCATACAGGGGCGGAGTTTGACACATGGGGTGGGTGAACACAATTGAAGTGGAAGGATGTTTGGAAATCGCAAGCCCATGAGCCCACAGATGGTAACAGTGGAACTGAGATCCCCACCCATGGGCAGTCACCACTACACCTTCACAGCCCCGAGGGTGGCTGTGCTGATGGCTGTGTAGGACGGGCAGGCTCACCTGAGAGATGTGCCACTCTCGCCACGAGCTGGCGTGGGGGATCAGTGACTGAACACTAGATCTCCCTACGCACCACAGCCCGAACCCTAGCAAGGGTGACAGGTGGCCCTCTTCCACCCACGCTTGCATGGGGGGATGAGCCCCATCCCCTGCAGCGCTTCCACCCGAAGGTGGCACAGGACCAACGGAGGAGGGGAGCCCGGGCTGGGCACCAGAGCCACCAGATTAGTTGTAACAGCATGCAGTAATATTCCCATTAACCCAACACACCAAGGTTACAACAGTTGAACAGCAAGCATAACACATGCATATATTGAACGGCAGTGGATATTCCAACAGCATGCAGGGATGTTTGGTAGCAACAGGCCACCATGAATGTGGTTTTTGAGCAGGGCACATGCATCAACATCAATGCAAATATTTATAAACTAATAGGACATATGTCCCAACAAATATTTAGGATTACACATACCCATTGAGGTGTGGAATTGCATGGTTTATGCACATACGGTAGAGTGTAGAAAAAACATTGGTTAACATCTTATACTGACCTTTTAGACTACACTACATTCCCAGTGACTGCAAGTGTATATCCCCTACCTGTATTATTACACTTGCCACCATACATTAGGTTGTGTCATGGGTTTGGCTAGTTCAATATATGCCTGACCTATATCTGAAATTAACTATCCAGGATGCAGATGTTACTGCTACATATTTCTAGTTTGCATTTATATTTCTTTATCTACATATCTGGGATGTTTTCACATGACATTTTCACTTCGATTTGTACAGAACCCAGCATTTCTTGACACACACTCACATTTCTGGTGAATAATTACATGCTACACATGTGCCAGGTTTACTTATTCATGCCAGCCAGAAAATGACTATTGTGGACTGTATATATGTTTCACAGCTACTAGCACTTCCATCACCCACTTTATATGGGACTGCATAACTCTGGGTTGCCAGCACATTTTCAAACAGTACTGTTTGTATAATGCAAGGGTACAACAACATTTCAGACTCTGTGACACAGACACACTCTGGGTTTTAGACCTTTATTAATGACATTGCACACTTTTCCACAGGCTCTCTCCTTTATTTGATTTAACAGTGTTTATGGCAGACATGTTCAAGACATATTATACCTTTATTAATAGGTTAGAACAATCTTTTTTCAGGCACACTCACTTATGGTATATGAAAGTGCCTGCAGAGATATTATTCCAGACATATGTTACCTTTCTTAATGGGTTACTACACTCTTTTTCTGCCTCTCTGACGTTTTTATCTGGCAGTACATGCAGAGGACTTATTCAGGCAATTCTATGGCTGTTTTATTGGACTACAACACATTCTTTCATGCTCTCAAATAATATGTTATATAACAATACATGCAGAATAATCACTAACCTGCCTGGTGGTGCAACCTTAGCAGCCTATCAGCATAGGCTTGCTGATTCATAACACAGTCACCTGCAGCTGTAAAGTAAATGAAGGGATATTGAAACATACCTATCCATTATACATACTCCATTATCAATTCTTACATACTGCATTCCATGGCTACATACTCAGTTGTGGGGCATCCTGCATCCCACGGGCCTCCTGCATCCACTGGTTCAGGTGGTCTGGCTTTCATCTCTTCAGGTCTGCATGGTGGTGACGGACCTGCTCACCAGTCCGGGGAACGCATGTGGCACTGGTGAGGTCACGAGCTAACCGGTTCCAAGCCTCTGCCTTGTACTCCATCCCTTGGAACTGGCCCTGCAGGAGTCTTGACTCGTGACAGTGGACAAGGAGCCAAACCATGTATTTTGACTCCTTGATGCCCCAACGTTGCGCTCGGAAGCGTGAACCCTCTCCTACACCTGCCATTCTGACTGCAAATGTGTGCTACAATCAGTTATGGCGAGTATTCCCGCCTATGGGGCTTAAATATTCTGCATTTCCCACACTTTTTTGTGATTGGCCATTTTGTAAAATTCTCAGCTGACTGCAGACCTGCTTAGTAATGGTTAAACTACCATTCGTAAGTATATGAATGTTAATGGTGGCTGCTTCTTCTATGTTGTCATGGCTTAGTGGTTCTGTACTTTGCTTAGGATACACAAGGTCCTAGGTTTGAACCTTGTCATTGTTTTATTTTAATACTGTCTAGACAGGCTAGGGGGAGTGGCTGCATTTAAGCAACTTAGCTCTACATTGCTCCACAGTGGCCTACGGTGCCCTGGTTGGTGCGGCGTGCACGTCCGCGCAAACACATTGCGCTGGGTAAAGCGCTTTTAAACTTTGGGCAACTCTATTGCGCTGGGTAAAGCACTATTAACCTATGGGAAACTCTGTTTAGCTGGGTAAAGTGCTATTTAACTATGGGCACCTCTGTTTAGCTGGGTAAAGCACTATTATAGGTTCATAGGTTCGTACTAGGCTATCTGCCCTAAGGCATTTATAAGCCTAGCCAGAGTGTATGTGGCTTACACCACCCCTTAGGATGAGAATACTACGCCCTTTTAGGGTTTAGTTTACTATGCCTCTGTCTAGTAGTGACACAGAGATGACCCCCGGGGTAAACCTACGATCTCCCATCCACTCGCCGAGATTTCTCTTGAATAGAGTCAGTGAGGGGCTCTGCCTAACATGGACTGGGATTCTGTTCCAGAGTGTAGGGAGCCTCTGGGTTATGAATCTGTCCCTTCAGCACGTCCTATTTATTTCTGTGTTGAGGTTTAAGTCACTCGCAGCTCTGATGGATTTGGATTTTCTGACGTGGAGCATATCCATTAATTCAGGATTGGACATGGCCTTGTACGTCAGGCACAGATCACCTCTGAGTAGGCGGTATGCGACTGAATAGAGCTGGAGTTTTTTTCAGTCAGGTAGCATATGACATATGTTTAAGACCCTTTATCCTCTTGGTGAGGAACTTTTGGGGTCTTTCCAACTGCTGCAGGTGTCGGGTGAGATACATCCCAAATGGGGCATTGTACTCAATCATTGGCCTGATAAGAGAAGAGTACAGGGGCACAATGACCTCTCTTGATCTAGATGTGAAACCCTTCATGATAAGGTGGGCAATATAGAAGGTCTTCCTAACCACTTTGGCAATGTGAGTGTCAAATGAGAGGTTACTGTCAACCTGGGTCCCTAGGTCCCTGATTACCTCTTCCGTACTTAATGTATTACCACCTATGTGGTAATTTGTCGGTACCTTGTTTTTCCCAAAGGGTATGACTATACATTTTTTGGCGTTCAGCTTAAGGCCATGGCTCTGGCACCAATTATCTGTTTCTATGAGGCCTCTCTGAAGGATGTTTGTGTCTGCTGGAGTATCAATTATGGCGTCCAGTTTGCAGTCATCTGCGAACTTTGTCAGCCAAAATCCTCCCATGTTTGCCTGTACCGTGGAAAAATAAATGCTGAACAAGATGGGTCCCAGGACTGAGCCCTGTGGGACACCGCTTTTGACTGGCTTAGAGTCTGACATAGCTCCAGCAACTCTGACCCTGTGGGTTCTGTCCTTGAGCCAGTTTGCAACCCATCTTGTGACATATGGGTTTACATTTAAGCTGGTGAGTTTGTCTATGATGCCCGAGTGGGGTATTGTGTCAAAGGCTTTTGCAAGGTCAAGGTAGGCTGTGTGAACTGCCTTACCCTCATCAATGGCCTTAGTGACTGTTTCAAAAAAGTCAACCAAGTTCAAAAGGCAGGATCTGCCCTTGACAAAGCCAAATTGAGTAGGATCCAATGTCTGTAGGTCCCCAATGTCTTTGTTTATGAGTTCCATAATGATCCTCTACATAGCTTTGCAGACCAGGCTCGTCAAGCTTATGGGGCGGTAATTTCCAGGGTCCGTAGAAGCACCGCCTTTGTGAAGTGGGACCACTGTTGCTGTACGCCACTCTTTGGGTACGTGTCCTGTAGTAAGGCTAAGATTAAACAGCAGCCTTATGTGTGGGTTTAGTTCCTCTTGGAGTTCATGTAGCACACAGCCCGGGACACCATCCGGTCCCATTGATGCTGTGTTTTTAGCTTTAGAGAGGGCGGCTCTCACCTGGGCATCTGAGATGTTAGATCATACACTCTGCTGGGATAGTTATTTCTCCTTTTGGGGGGGAGGGGGAGGAGAAATTTGCACTGAACCTGTCTGCCAGAATGTTGGCAATGTCAGTGGGTTCAGTGTATTTTGTGTCATTTTGGACTAACTCTGAGCATATCTGGGAGTTTCCACCCAGGTTTCTAACATACCTAAAGAAGGCCTTGTGATTGTCTTTTGTGTCTTTTGCGACTTTTCTCTCAAAGTTGGCCTTGGATGATTTTATGAGTGATCGTAATTTTTTGCTAGTACTGATCAGAGACGCCTTCCCTTTTAGGGATTTTGCTCTGTCATGTAGTAGCTTCCTCCTGCTGTTGTAAAGTTTGTTTATGGCTGGGGTCCACCAGACTGGGTGCCTGCCTTTGGGGGAATGGGTCTTGGTTTTATTTGGGATTGCATGATCCATGCATTCTTGAAGGTGCCCATAGAAGGCATTTGCAAAGGATTCAGCAGTGTGGGTTGTGGTTTCCACTGGCCCAGGGGCCTTGAAAGATACCACTTCAGTCTTAAGAAGTGTGAAGTTTGCTTTTGAGAAGTTCTTCACTGTGGTCTTTTGTGCAGGGGTGGGGCGGGATGTGGATTTCCAGTGAGATTAATTTATGGTCTGATCTTACCAAAGAGGGATATACTTCCGGTGTGGAGCATTTTGTCCCCATGTTTGTGATGATCAGGTATAGTATATTGTCTCCTCTTGTGGGAATGGTGACTAGTTGTTCCATTGCATTTGAGTTTATGAATTCTAGGAACCTTTGGGCTAGGGTGTTGGGGCTTGAGTAATGTTCCCAGTCTATGTTTGGGTAGTTGAAATCTCCCAAAATGATGGTATTTGGAGAGACATTCATACTCTCCAGTGTCTTCAGGAAGGCTGTGTGGGGTTCCTGAGTTTGAGAGGGTGGTCTGTAGCATGCTACAAACTGTAAGGCAGTTTTGCATATGGTTAGTTGCACCTGGATAGTCTCCGATGCTTCGTGCATTGCCACTAACCTGGAGGGGTGGGTATCTTTGATGAAAATGGATACTCCCCCTCCTTTTGTGGTTCGGTCCAAGTTTTGGGGCTGGAAAGCATGATATGAGGTAAAACCTGATAGTGCTGGGGTGCTCTCAGGAGCCTTGAACCAGGTTTCAGTCACTGCACAGACATCAATGTTCTCCATACTGAGGAGGGCTTCGAGGACATGCATCTTGAGGTTTAGACTTCTGGCATTGAGCAGCATTACCCTTAGTTTTTTTCCACTTGTGTTTTCTAGGGAGGTAGGTTTGTCATTTGAGCCTTGCCTAAAAAGGCACTATGGGGTGGCAAGAGCCTTTGCCAATATCCGGAAGCCCAGGGGTGACAGGTTCAAGCCATCCCTTGCGAAGCAGCGTGGCTTGTCAAGCATGTCATCCCAAGCAGACAGACATTGGATCCCCTTAGAATGACACCAGTAATTAAGCCAATTGTTAAAACTGATCATTTTGTCTCTGTACTGTGGCATCATTCTTGGTGAGGGTAAGATGCTGCTCAGGGTTAGGGTCATACCGGCCTGGGCTACATAATCAGAGAGCTCCTCTATGTCTCTTTTCATGTAGTCCAGGGAGGTACGTCTCAGGTCGTTCACACCGGCATGTACAATGACTGAATCATATTTGTACTTGCTGTGGAGTGACCTGAGTGCTTGTGTTATGTGGCAGATTCTAGCTCCTGACAGGCAGCTTACTGCGACCTTTTCCTTGTTCATTCTGGTGAGCGGGATGTCAGTGTGTCTGACTATGGAGTCACCTATTACAAGTGTGTCTGGCATGTTGTTTGGCCTTAAGGGCTGTGACTGTTTAGCACACTGACTTTGTGAACTATGTGTTGCATGTGCTATGTCTTGAGGTGGTGTTTGCTTGGGTGTCTGCTTTGGAGGCCTCTGTTGTTTTGGTAGATTTTTAATCAGCGCCTTCGAGTATGTTTTTGTGTGTTTATGTGTTTGGTTTGTTGTTGTGATAGTTCTATGTGAGACTGGGTTTGTGTTGTGCGTGGTTACCTTCTCCTCCTGACTGGTCTTGCCAGTACTGAATTGAGAGAGCTCAGCCTCCAGTTTGGCTATATAGTTGCATCTCTCACATATATTTGTATTTGTTGGGAGGAGGAGAGGGTTGTCTGTGTACATGAGGCAATTGTAACATTGCCTCAAGATTCCCAGATTCACCAGCTGAACAGGAGAGGACGCAAGCAACTGACCCTTCGACATGTTAGAAATAGTGAAAAAGATTGCTGTGTAACTGAGTCAAAAAGGACCAATAGGGAGATGTGTACTCAACAGAATTTAGGTGAATGAAGTACTTTCTTTTGTTTAAGAGTGCTTTACCTGTATAAAAATGCTTTAGGAGCAAGTGCTGAGCTTTTCAGATAGAGTATAGGCTGTTTAGATTGCAAGTAGAACAGTTCTAAGGGAAAAATTGAACAGCAGACTTGGCGGAGCCAGAAAAAGTTTAACCTTGTTTAACCGGTGCTGCGCTATGCACACGACCGCGCAAAGTCGTGCAAAGGCGGATTTTAAGCAGTGAACTACAAAAGAGCTAGGAATGGTCCCAAACAACCAATTACTACAGCTTCTTGTGCTGAGGTCACTTCCCCCAAGGACAGGTAGGCTGCTCAAGGCTCCCCACTCCCACTGGTGAGCAAAGAAACTTCCTTCTATCCAAGTAAGGTAATGGACAACACAGGAACTACACCACAGCCCAGAATACAGCAATGCCTGTATACTGGTCTAAACTAGTCGAGAAAGGCAGGAAAACAAGGATTATTTTTTTGTTTTTTTTGTAGAAATACACAGAAAATGCAGAGACAGTGATAAATTAGTTACACAGGCTAGCACACTTTAGTGGGCAGCCTCCACAGTTAAATAAAACAAACAAACAAGCAAACTTTCAATTAAATTCAACTAAATGTAACTTTAAGTGCAGATTTAAAAATAAATGCAGTAATCAGAAAGAAAAAAACAGTTCAGGCTAGTTTAAAGTAAGCAACAGAAGCTATTTCCAGTGAAAAAAAGCAAATATACTTAAATCCAGAAGGTAGTCACTTTTTCAAGTTCCTTGCTGCTAGGACCACTCTGTAAACCCACGTGGAGCTTGTCTGAGCAGTACAGCCAGAAAAAAATGCCCAGAGGCGGAGTTTAAGCAGTGAACTACAAAAGAGCTAGGAATGGTCCCAAACAACCAATTACTACAGCTTCTTGTGCTGAGGTCACTTCCCTCAAGGACAGGTAGGCTGCTCAAGGCTCCCCACTCCCACTGGTGAGCAAAGAAACTGCCTTCTATCCAAGTAAGTTAATGGACAACACAGGAACTACACCACAGCCCTGAATACAGCAATGCCTGTATACTGGTCTAAACTAGTCGAGAAAGGCGGGAAAACAAGGATTATTTTTTTATTTTTTTTTTTTTGTAGAAATACACAGAAAATGCAGAGACAGTGATAAATTAGTTACACAGGCTAGCACACTTTAGTGGGCAGCCTCCACAGTTAAATTAAACAAACAAACAAGCAAACTTTCGATTAAATTCGACTAAATGTAACTTTAAGTGCAGATTTAAAAATAAATGCAGTAATCAGAAAAAAACAGTTCAGGCTAGTTTAAAGTAAGCAACAGAAGCTATTTCCAGTGAAAAAAAAGCAAATATACTTAAATCCAGAAGGTAGTCGCTTTTTCGAGTTCCTTGCTGCTAGGACCACTCTGTAAACCCACATGGAGCTTGTCTGAGCAGTACAGCCAGAAAAAAATGCCCAGAAGTGGATTTTAAGCAGTGAACTACAAAAGAGCTAGGAATGGTCCCAAACAACCAATTATGACAGCTTCTTGTGCTGAGGTCACTTCCCCCAAGGACAGGTAGGCTGCTCAGGGCTCCCCACTCCCACTGGTGAGCAAAGAAACTTCCTTCTATCCAAGTAAGGTAATGGACAACACAGGAACTACACCACAGCCCAGAATACAGCAATGCCTGTATACTGGTCTAAACTAGTCGAGAAAGGCGGGAAAACAAGGATTTTTTTTTGTGTTTTTGTTTTTTTTGTAGAAATACACAGAAAATGCAGAGACAGTGATAAATTAGTTACACTGGCTAGCACACTTTAGTGGGCAGCCTCCACAGTTAAATTAAACAGACAAACAAGCAAACTTTTGATTAAATTCGACTAAATGTAACTTTAAGTGCAGATTTAAAAATAAATGCAGTAATCAGAAAAAAACAGTTCAGGCTAGTTTAAAGTAAGCAACAGAAGCTATTTCCAGTGAAAAAAAAGCAAATATACTTAAATCCAGAAGGTAGTCACTTTTTCTAGTTCCTTGCTGCTAGGACCACTCTGTAAACCCACGTGGAGCTTGTCTGAGCAGTACAGCCAGAAAAAAATGCCCAGAGGTGGATTTTAAGCAGTGAACTGCAAAAGAGCTAGGAATGGTCCCAAACAACCAATTACTACAGCTTCCTGAGCTGAGGTCACTTCCCCCAAGGACAGGTAGGCTGCTCAAGGCTCCCCACTCCCACTGGTGAGCAAAGAAACTTCCTTCTATCCAAGTAAGGTAATGGACAACACAGGAAATACACCACAGCCCAGAATACAGCAATGCCTGTATACTGGTCTAAACTAGTCAAGAAAGGCAGGAAAACAAGGATTATTTTTTTGTTTTTTTTTGTAGAAATACACAGAAAATGCAGAGACAGTGATAAATTAGTTACACAGGCTAGCACACTTTAGTGGGCAGCCTCCACAGTTAAATTAAACAAACAAACAAGCAAACGTTCGATTAAATTTGACTAAATGTAACTTTAAGTGCAGATTTAAAAATAAATGCAGTAATCAGAAAAAAAACAGTTCAGGCTAGTTTAAAGTAAGCAACAGAAGCTATTTCCAATGGGAAAAAAGCAAATATACTTAAATCCAGAAGGTAGTCACTTTTTCGAGTTCCTTGCTGCTAGGACCACTCTGTAAACCCACGTGGAGCTTGTCTGAGCAGTATGGGCACCTGTGTTTAGCTGGGTAAAGTGCTATTAAACTATGGGCACCTGTGTTTCACTGGGTAAAGCGTTGCTTAACAGAAACCTATTATATATCTGGGTCCTTTAAAAATATACATTTTGTTCACTGATACATTGGCCATGTCACTGCTTTTAATAACATTTTAATCAAATATGTCTGGTATTATTTCAAATACTGATTTAAAACATAAATGTGAAGGTGAGTGGTGGGACTCGAACCGTGAATGCCTCCTCTTTGTGCATATGCTATACCATTACGCTATTGCAATTTGGTGCGATATGCATAAACATTCTTTCTTATGCTCTTCCATGTCAGAATTGCTTACTATGGCTAAGCAATGGGCACACCCGCGCACACACGTGCAAATACGGGCAGCTATATTGTGGATTTAAAAAAATATATATTTTACGTTTTATAACTGTGATGGGGGTTTTCAGTGTCAGGGAGTGTGGTGTTGGGTGGAAGTACATTTGAGCGAACTCACTGTTGTGTGTTCACATTTTGCTTTTACTACACTTGCAGGGGCGTGGACATTTAGACTGCTCGGCAGTCGGACATGGCCCCTGCTTTCATACTCGGACCGTGTATGAGTTATGGTTGAGTCAGCGTGCCCTCATGAATATTCATGGCATGCTGATGTCATACCATTCAACTGCAGCCTCCAAGTAAGACTTATTAAGTCTTACACGGAGGGTTCGTGAATCCGGGGGAGGGTTTTGTACACATGGGAAAGGCATTGCATGCAGTATATTATGGAATAACACTAGTGTCTGTGTTGGTACTGATTATAAGAAATTAATAGAGTTTGGTAACAGTAATAAATACTGTATTATTACAGTAGCATAAAGACAGTGATAAATATCAATGCCCTTTCTGCTAGTTGGCTCCATCAAATGAGATTGGTGGCTTATAGATTTTTTTTACTTAATTTTAATAATATTATATTAAAAAATATAATAAAACTTTTGAATGTGTTTACCTTTGGTTGTTTGTTTTATTACATTTGAATATTTCAGGAATGTGAATGATATAGGGTTAGTCACAGAAATTAACAAGATAGGGTTAGCAGTGCTTTGCTGGTGATCTCTAGTAGTAGCATGTGACAATAATTGATTCAGAGACTTCTACATCTGTATACACTGTGGAGAAAGTTACAAAATGGATGGCAGGATTAAAACACCAAAACACAAAGATCAGTCATATGTCTGAAAAGTGAAATGACAACAGGTAGAAATGATGGAAGTAGCATCAGACTGTTATTATACCATGACCCCCCCCAAAATGTGCACGCTGATTGGCCAGCGTGCACATTGTAAATCGAATTATACTAATGGAAAAAGGTCCGTCCGGACTTTTTCCATTAGTATAACTCTACTTTTAAAACACTGTCTCACTATGTTAAATGGGTTTAACATAGCGAGACAGCTTTAAAATAAGCAACGGAGATCTCCGTTGCTTATTTTAAAGCTGTCTCGCTATGCTAAACCCATTTAACATAGCGAGACAGGTTGTAAAAGCAGCGGAGAAAGCAAGATCTCCGTTGCTTTTTACTGCTCGCTATGTTAAATGGGTTTAACATAGCGAGACAGTTAAAATAAGCAACGGACATCTCCGCTGCTTATTTTAATATCTTGCTATGTTAAACCCATTTAACATAGCGAAAACAGTAAAAAAGCAACGGAGATCTTGCTTTCTCGTTGCTTTTGCTCAACTCTGATGTACTGCGCAGGCGCAGTACATCAGAACTGCCGCGGATGCCAGACATCTGCGGAAGGGCAGTAAACAGGCATTATACTATGCCATTATTTAAGAAAAGTAATAGTTTCTTTTCTTAAATAATGTCATAATATACAATAACCCACTTCTGGGTGTGGGTAATGTTGTATTTACCCACGGTTGGCTTTGGGACAAACCATGCCGACCGTGGGTAAATCCAGCATTACCCACACCCAGGCGTGGGTTATTGCTATAATAAACACCTTAAGAGAAATGAGAAGTGCAAAGAGGCTTAAATAGGCAGAGACATTTATGTGAAGTTTACTATTGGGCAGAAGGTTCATAAAATGAATAAGTGAAGCAGGCAAGTTTGGCATTAAATGCAAAGTAGGTCGATTTTGCCAGGAAATTTTATTTTGTTGCTGTCATACATCTGCAATTCTATTATCCTTTCACTGAAAAAAGCAGAGACCCATTCATTATTAAGAGCTACTATTGGCAATTTGCTCTCATATAGATTGACATCCCATAGATTAGAGTCAGTCCAAAGCAGAATTTGATCTATATTTTTGAAAGAGCAAACTGATATTGTAAACTGTAACTGAAAATCAAAATCAAATGCAGATGTGCAAATGATTTGTATGCTATTTTGCAAGAAAATTATTGTCTGCATCAAAGCCCCAAAAAATGACACAGGAGAGTCCCTGTGCCAAGCTATGTTACAGCTGTCATTAATAATTTGATAATGCTTCCCATTTAAATGTATGGGGCAGAGTAAGTCAGCCTAGTTTACCAAACATATCCAGCAGACAAGAATTACTCCAGATGAGCCAAAAAAGTAGCATGTGGATTACTGAGGGAATAGTTAAAGAAAATTTGTGCCACAACTATTATTGATTAAATATTCATACATTTAGTAACATGACATCACTGTCTGTAATTTCACATTTGTGGTACTAGTAATTTCACATTGTCAGGGTGACTGATTTTTCATTTTTCTGGGAAAAATACAGGTAAACCTCAAATATGGACTGTCTCAGCTATAGGAAAGCATGGGATTTTCCTGGAATTTGGTATTTTAGGCAATAAGACTTATTTACCATAACTTGTACTTCTTCTCAAATTTACTGGTTATAATACTGGCAGCTTGGTTTATTGAGTGCAGTTATAGCTGGCTTTAGGCACCAGCACACCCTGTGGTCACCGGAGATCCCTGGTACAATGGGGCACCAACAACAGCAAGTTGTTTTATTTTGATACTCTGTTACATTTGTCAAAAAAAAAATACAAGTTACTATGGAAATGTGGCATATCTAATTAGCCAGGTGGACAATAATATCTCCGATAGGTAAAGAATCCTAATGGCTCTCACTACTACTTCTCCTTAAAGATTGAGTTATATTGATGGTTGTAGTGGCACACCTAATTATGGGAGCAATTGTTTTGTCAAGTAGGAAGTTTCATGACTTCATTAAATGTTTTATCACTGATGTGCTCCCCATAACTTACAGCCTGCTGTCAGACATTCTCTAAACTAAAACTAATATGCATAACTTAACCCATTAGTAAGGTTGCCCCCTCTGGAAGAGGTAAAAATACAACAAATTGAATAAATAAACTGACAAAAGCAGCACCTTTTGCTCCACCCTTTGCCATACCTCATCTACTACATCTTGACATTCCCATTTTATGATGTAAATGGACACCTCTGCTCATCACTGTGGGAAATAGAATGTCTTATTTTTTATAACTCCCCCCACCCCCGACACAGTTAGATCACACATATGTAATATTTCAACAAAACTGGATGTGATGAGATGGTGATTTTAGTAACTCTGGAGTTGAAGTTTGTAAAGGTGTTTTCTTGAACTCTTGATTTGATTTCCTGATTGACTTTAAGTTTTCCAGCCAGAAGGGAAAGAATGCATATGTGGAAACCCTTTCTGTAACTTATGATTGGGGGCCCAATTCATTTAAAGTTATCTGTGATACATGACTCCATTAATTCTGTCTGAGATCCCAGTGACTACTAAGTTTACTACTGAGGCCTTATAATTCTATTAATCTTGCTAAGGCCATCTAACTTCTTTTTTTTTTTTGCATTTGTGGGCCAATGAACCATTTATCCATTTATGACCTTGATTCTCTTAATCTATTTGGGCCTCCTCCCCATTTCATTTAAAACTGTTAAGGGTCTTAATTTGTTAATCCTCCTAGACTCCCCATTTATCATAATCTTGTAGAAATCCCTTCTGCAATAATCCTGATGGGAACATGAGGATTTTGTTAATTTTGGCCTCCAAATTTGTTTTGTCTTGGGGGGGGGGGTTCTTTACTCCTTTTACATCTATGTAAGGATTCCCAAAACTGGAAAGCTGCCTCTGCTATCCATTTACATATTAATATGAAACAGTGTTTAAACAGCTTTGCTGCCTATGTATATTTAGTTAATTGATTACTTATAGCTAACATATTGTTGGTTTATATTGTATTTTTGGCAGATGTAAGTAATGCATGGTGTGATAATAAAAGGTACTGCCAGCACAGCTAGCTGGAATTTTGTAAATAATTATGTCATTTGTGAATATCAAACTGATCTATACAAGATGCTTGTGTTGAAAAGGTATTTGTAAAGTGCTTGTGTTTGAAATGTATCCACAGTGTGCACTACTGGAGAGAACAGAAATGTGCATGTACTATTGTAACTGTTTAAATGTATATGTTTTAATAGAGGAAACTTTGAGACAGGAGGTTAACCTCAGTCCTGCAAACTTTAAAACATATCTGAAATTAATTCACTTTACGGGCTAGGCCATAAAGATGCGATTTCACAGGTTTCAATGCAGCCAGAGGCACAAAGTCTTTTCTAGGAAGCTTTTTGTAATGTCTTTGGGGTGAACTATTTGCCACTCAGGAAGAGTGTATGTGTTTAATAGTTTTACAATCTCCAGAAGCTCAACAGATCTAAGCAAAGCTCTTGTGTGTGTGTATTTTTAAATTGTGTTAAAATCATGGCAGTTTCCAGGGTTGGTGGTACTGTGTGAAACAGAGTCAGGTGACCAGATGTATGTGATATAATTTGGTATAGAAATAATGTTTTAATGTTAGAGGAGACTGATGTCTCAGGAGCATTCTGTATTCTGTCTTGGGCCTGACAACAAGAAGGACCATTCACCACATCATCTGCCTTGCTCTATTAAGTAAGTAGGGAATAGTGATTCTCTTAGATTCTGTCAGGCATATAGTGAAGCTTAGTTTAGATATTGGGCTGGATTCACAAAGGCTTGCATGGAGTCTTAGAGTAGAGTAAGACTCCATGCAGCCATCATGTCCGACGAGCGATCCAGGAACAGCCTGTAAGGGCGTGTAAGAGAGCTCCTAAAACGGCTCTTACACGGACAGGGCTGGGATATGCAAATTACCTCAATTGCAGGTGAAAGGCATGCAAATGAGGTAGATTTGCCATTCAAGAAACCCAAAACTGTCTGAGTAAGAGCAGTGTTATTTGCAGAAATGTACTCAGTTGACAACTGAGTACAGTTCTGCAAATAGCAAAGCGGAGCCATGACAGCTCCAAATAAAGGTTACATCCAGTGCAGGAAGCATGCCAATGGCCAAATATATGGCCATGTAAAATGTTTCTTGATGCAATATGAAAATAAAAATATTTTATTTTTTTCGCCGATTTCCGATGTTTAAGTGTAGCACAGTGCCGCACAAACGGGCTGTGCTCTAAAACCCAGAATACTAAAAATTAAAATCCACAAATGTGGATTTTATTGAAATTGTTAATGTACAATGCAAGGGAATGGCAGGCTGAAGACAACATGGCCACCGAGTAGTGGTTGCTAAGGGGGGAAGCTCAGTCTAAGACATGTAACCAAGCATTAGTAGGCAATCCTATGTAAATGAGCGTTAGGATAGTGAATCGCAAGTTTACATAGCAAATGAGCACAGTCAGTGAACTGTAGGAGTAGGATATGGGGAGTAACAGAGTAGAAGATAGGTGACATCATGAGGGGGTTATGTATGAAAGAAGTGAAGCTCATTGGAGCAGAGTGGCATGTGTCAGCTGTCATTTACACATCATGGAAAGAGGTGTGTCAACAGGTAGGCTAGGGAAAGGCAAGAAATGGAAGGTGTATGCCGTGGATAACACCAACGTTTCTTGTTGAGTGGGTATGTGCACGTGTGCGCCCGTGTAAACCCGAGTAAAACAGAGTGCGCGCGTGTAAGTGTGAGTGTGCGCGTTTAAGCCGGAGTAAGCATGTATAAGGCTGTTTAAAGAGTTGTAAATGCATTTGTGCTGGTGTGCGCTCATTTTAACCCAAATAAGCAAGTTTTAGTCTGTGTAAGCATGTGTGCGTGTGTGTTAGCTGCTGTGCGTGGTGCTCCCCCCTGAGGAAACAGAAAGGAAAAAGGAAGCACAACAAATAGTAGGAAGGTACCAGGGAGTACTAGCAGAGCTAGCAGGTGAAAACAATCAGAATCAGGCAATTACACAGGCAGTACACTATCCCAGCCCAGCCTAGCACTTAAAACTCTACAAACAACAGTCCAGTATGTTTCTCACAACAGACACTGCAGTAAGCTAATAGAAGTGAAAACTGAAAAAGCTTTACTGAGACAAAGAAATGTTAGGGGCTGCCATTGCTGTTATAAGGCAACATATGCAACATGCTGAGGGTGGTGACAATGGAAATGCTGCTGGACAACCCACAGTGAGGAGATGGAGAAGAGTGTACAGGCCCAGGGTAACCTACCAGGGTCTACAAGAGCTGGAGATAGTGGAGCGCTATAGAGTGGACAGAGACCTCCTGCAGTAAATTGTTGAGCTGTGCAGGCCATGCCTCACACACAGAACCAACAGAGGGGAACCCATCCCAGTGGAAACCAAGGTATGTGTTGGCCTAAGAATATTATCAACAGATACCTTCCAGAGACCAACTGGTGATATAATGGGGATATCACAGGTATCAGCATCCAGGGTACTACACCAGTTCCTGGATGCCATGTCAGCACATGTTGGTGATCATGTATATTTCACCAATTCCCCTGAGGTATTGGCCAGCAATATGCGTCTCTTCCAGAAAATAGCGGAATACCCTGAGTTAGTGGGTGCAATAGACTGCACGCATATATGCATCAAAGCACCAGCCGGCGAGCGGAGTAGGGTCTACTTCAACCGCAAGGGCTTCCCCTCCATCAACTGCCAGGTCGTGTGTGATGCCCAGGGCATAATACTGAATGTGTGTGCAGGCTGCCCTGGAAGCTACCATGATTTCTATATCTGACATCTGACGCAGCTGTACCAGACATTTGCCAATGGGGACATCCCACATGGTCACCTAGTGGGGGATGCTGGCTATGCACTGGAGCCATGGCTGATGACACCCATCAGAAACGCACACACACCTGAACAGGAATGCCATAATGAGGCACACACACAAACACGTAATGTAATAGAGCATGTGTTTGGGCTGCTCAAGTCATGGTTCCAGTGCTTGGACACATCTGGTGGAGCCTTGCAGTACTCACCAACTACATGCACCCAAATTGTCATGGTATGTGCTATGCTACATAATATGATCCTGCGAAAACAGCTGCAGCAGGACCAGCATAGGCCTGGGCCAAACAGCCCCCCACCATTGCCAAGGCCATCACAGGCAGAGCGTGACTCGGAGGAGGAACAACCTGAGCCTGCCCCAGTAGGTAGAAGGAGGCGTGCCCAGTATGCTTTGGCCTTGGCAAAGAAACAACGCATAGCACATACACTGGCTCAGTAGGAACTCTGAAAATGACACCTCTCTCCGACTCGCACATATAGTAGAAGGGATGCCTAAGTTGACACTACCTGCTTTCAAACATGTACAGGGAGTGTAGTATGTGCATCCGACATAGGCAGCCCTGCAGCACCACCTAAGGCATGATTGCCATGTGTTAAGCAATATAAAGGAGTGCTAAACAACATTTACCACCATGTAGTATATGCAAACAAAATCGCACACACCAACTAGCACAACTGTGGTCAATGTTCGGTAATATTGGGCAACGTCCAGCAATGTTGGTGAATATTGAGCAATGTCGGACAAGCCTGGTCTAAGTAGGGATTAGTTGAACAAAAGCCAACATGTTCATATTTGCTTAACTGGCCTTTAAGCAGTCTGGTCTGCTCAGTATGAAAATATAAAGCAGTGATGGGTCTCGAATCCAAGATAACGTGCACTATAGCCAAAGTACTGAACCACTAAACCATGACAGTATTGCAGTGGTCAGCTTGTATGAAGGAATGTTGATAAGTCTATGCAAAGTATTTCATGGAAACCCTGCAGGCACAGCATAATCCTTGTCGAGTTATGACACAAAGGTGAGTCCTGCAGTGAGAACAGAACTCGACTTCCAACACACACAGTATAAATGTTAATATCGGTCATGTTTGCACACATCAACAAATGCAGTGGACCTCAGATAGCAACATACTGAAGGGTCACACTGGGCATGCTCACACACTGGAATAAATGAGACAAATGTCAGGCAACAAAACACGGAATGGCAGAACTGGGCATGCTCACACACTTAGGCCATGTCTGAGTACAGCAGTGGGCCACGCATATCTGGCAGTTGCATGTGTTAACCCAGGAACCTGTCACTATACACCAATCTGCCCTGTGCACACAGTTATATGACAACAGACACATCTATAATATAGTGGAACCCTGTCATAATCACATATGTTCTGCAGATACCAAAGCTGTTCATAGAAACTGGTAAAGCAAAGATGATAAAGACCTGCAAACAGTATCAGCAATAAACATTGTGCATCTTGAACATTAGCATACATTCAGAGGTCGATACTACGCTATCTGCCCTAGGGCATGTACAAGCCTAGCCAGAGTGTGTTTGGCATTCACAACCCTGTCAGATGACTACACTGTATGTGTGAATAGTAGGTCACACAAGATAGCCCATGTACGTTTAGGCTAGTGTGCCTCTGTCTAGCAGGGACACAGAAGACATCCCAGGGGTAAACATACGATCACCCATACAGTTGTCAAGATGTCGTCAGTAGGTGGTCAGTGGGTGGCTCTGCCTATGTGAAACTGGGATTACATTCTGGAGTGAGTGGAGCCTCTGGGATAAGAATCTGTCCCTCCACAATGTACTATTAACATCTGTGCTGAGGTATACGTCCCTGGAGTGTGTAGCTCCAAGGGAGTCGGATATCCTGAGTTGGAGCATATCCAGTAATTCTGGGTTGGGTATATCTGTAAACAACAGGCACACATCATATCTTTGTAGGTGGTAGCGACTGAGTAGAGCTGGAGTTACTGCATCTGAACTGTGCAAGGCATCTGTGTGAGTCCCTGGATCTGCTCGGTGAGGAACTTCCGTGGCCAGTACAGTTGCTGCAGGTGTAGAGTAAGGTACACCCCAAATGTGGCATTGTAACCAAGCATGGATGTGATGAGTATAGGGGCACAATGACCTCACTCGATCTAGATGTGAAACCATATGGGATAAGGTGGCCCACATAGAAGGTGTGTCCAACCACTTTGGCAACATGAATTTCAAAGGCGACAGTACGAACAAGTCATGTCCCCAAACCCCTAACAACTCCTACCATATGTAATGGAGTACTACCTATGTGGTAATGTGTGGGCATGCTGTTATTCCCAAAGGGGATGACTATGCAACTAATGGCATTTAGCTGTAGGCCATGGCTCAGGCACCAGTCATCCATCTCTGTGAGACCCTGTTGGAGTATGCATGTGGCAGCTGGAGAGTTGATCATGGCACCCAGTTTGCAATCAAGTGCAAACATGTTCAGCCATATTCCCCCTGTGGTAGCCTGTATGTCAGACAAATATATACTGAACAAGAGAGGTCCCAGGACCGAGCAGTGTGGGATGCCACGTGTAACTGGTGTATAGTCAGACATGGCACCTGCATTTCTGACCATGGGTTGCTATCCCTGATCCAGGTATCAATCCAAAGTGTGAGATATGTGTCCATATCGATGCTAGTGAGCCTATGCATAATGGCCTAGTGGGTTATTGTGTTGAAGGGTTTTGCAAGGTTCAGGTAGGCTGTGTGGACAGCCGTCCCTATATCGATGGATCTGTTAGCCGTTTAAAGAATACAAACAGGTTCAAGAGGCAAGATCTGCCCACAACAATGCTGAAATGTGTAGGACACAGTGTCCGTAGGTTCCCGATGTCTATGTGTATGAGTCCCATGACAATACACTCCATAGCTTTGCAGAACAGGCTACTTAGGCTTATAGGGCAATATTGTCTGTGGTCTGTTGTGGCACCAACTCTGTGGAGTGGGACCACTGTCGCTGTATGCCATTCCTTGGGTACATATCCTGTGGTAACTCTGATATTGAACAGTGATGTAATGTGAGGGTTACGTCTGTCATGATGCTCGTGTAAGATGCAGGCTGGGACACCATCTGGTCACATTGATACTGTGATGTACGCTTTGGGGAGGGCAGCACTCACCTGTTACTGTGTGATGTCAGGGAGGTTATACTCTGTTGGGATGGATATTTGCTGCTTACGGGGGATGGGTGGGAGACATCTGCACTGAACCTGTTTGCCAGGATGTTGGCAATGCCAGTGTGCTCAGGGTAGGTTTAGTCAGTATGCAGTAACTCACAGCATATCAGTGAGTGTCCACCCAGGTTCCTGACATAACTGAAGAAGGCCGTGTGATAGTCCTACGTGTCTGTTGCAATTGTCTGGTAGAAGCGGCCCTTAGAAAAGTTCATGAGTGATCGTAGCTGTCTGCTAGTACAGATCACAGATGCCTTCCCAGTCTGGGATTGTGCTCTATCATGTAGTAGCTTCCTCCTGATATTGTACAGCTTATTAATGGCTGGGGTCTACCAGGCAGGTCCCCTGCCATTGGAGTAGTGAGTCCTGTTGTTATTTGGGATAGCACAATCCATGCAGTCCACTAGGTGTCCATAGAATATGTATGTAAAGGATGCAGCAGTGTGAGCCATATTTGCCACTGTCTCAGGGTCTCTGAAGGATACCACCTTGCTGCGGTGAAGTGAGACATTGGCTCATGAGAAGTTCACCAAGATTACCCAGGATGGGTGTGTGGAGGGTATATGTATGTCCAGTGAGATACATGTATGTTCTGACCTTACCAATGAGGGGTATATTGCTGGTGTGGAACATAGAGTCCCCATGTTGGTGATGATCAGGTCCAATATGTATTCCCCCTTGTGGCTGTGCTGACTGTTTGTGCCATTGCATATGAATCTACAAATTGTAGCGACTGTTGGGTGAGGGTGTCGGGGCTTGAGTAGTATCCCCAGTCAATATTTGTGTATATGAAGTCACACAATATAATGGTGTTTGTGGAGACCTTCATATTCTTCATAGTTCCTACGGAAGCCGAGTGTGGTTCCTGAGTTTGGGAGTGTGTTCTGTAGCAGGCAACAAACTGAAAGGCAGTATTGCACAATGGTAGTTGTATATTTATGGTCTGTGATGCTTTGTGCAGTGCTACTAACCCGGAGGTGTGGGTATCTGTGATGTATATGGATACTCCCCCTAGTTGTGTTGTCTGTTCCAAGTCTTGTTGTCAGACAGCATGGTATGAAACATAACCTGGTAGTGCTGGTGTGCATAAGCGAGCCTGAACCAGGCGTTTGTCAGTGCACAGATATCACTATCCTCCATACTGAGGAGAGTCCTGAGTGGCCACAATATAAGGTTAACACAACTGTTGTTGAGCAGAATTACCCTTAGTTTCATTTAACCTGTAATGTCTATGGAGGTGGGATTGTCTTCTGAGCCCTGCTTAAAAAAAGGCACTATAGTGGTAGCAAGAGCCTTAGCCAGCATCCCAAAGTCCAAGGGTGACATGTGCAAGCTGTCCATAGTGAAGCTATGTGGCATGTTGAGCATGTCACCATAGGCTGACAGACACTGTATCCCCTATGAATTAAACAAATTTGTTAGGCAACTATTAAATGTGATATTTGTGTCCATATACTGTGACATCATAATTGGTGGGTGTAAGATGCTAGACAAGGTCAGGGTCATACTGGCCTGGGCTACATGATCAGAGTGTTCCTCCATGTATCATGTCATGTGGTCCAGGGAGTAACATCTGAGGTTATACACACCAGCATGGACAATGATGGTGCCAGTCCTGTACTTGCTTTGGAGTGACCTGACTGCCTGTGTTATGCGGCAGATCCTGGCACCCAACAAACAGCCCAAAGTGACTATTCCCTTGTTAGGGCTGGTGAGTGGTACGTCAGTGTGTCTGACAATAAGTGTCGCCTATTACCAGTGTATTAGGTATGTTGTTTAGCCTGAAGGGCAGTGACTGTGTGGCACACTGACATTGTGAACTATGTGATATGTGGGTATTTTAGTGGGGTAGCAGGTGTGTGTGTGTCTGCTTTGGAGGTCTCTGCTGCTTAGGTAGAGTACATTTACAACATCTGAGTATGTCTATGTGTGATAATGTGGATTGAGTGCTGTTGCTAGAGGATATGTGAGACTGATATGTGGTGTGTGTGGTTACCTTCACCACCTGATAGACTGTGCCAGTCATGGGTTGAGAGAGTTCAGCACCCTGTATGTCTATATAGGTGCATCTCACACATATATCTGAGTTTGTCGGGAGGAGGAGAGGGTTGTCTGTGTACATGAGGCAGATGTGACATTGTGTCAGTATCACAATATCCACCAGCTGGACTGGAGAGTACACACAAAACTGACCCCTGGACATGCCAGGATATTATCATGACATACTCTGTAGCCTGATCACAAAGGATCAGTAGGGTGTTAAGCATGTAAAAGGGTATAACAGGGATTAGTGCTCATGTTCGTTGGTGTTTTGTAAAGAGTAGCTGAGAAGGAGTCCAGACTGAATCATGACACCTCCGTCGGCTATGTCATAAATAGCAATGTACACCCATATATTCCTGAGTTAGGGCCAACTATACCTGAGTGACAATGCTGACATCATGACAGACAGGCCCATATGTACATACCCACCTCCCACTGGCAATAGTCCATATCATCATACCAGGAGATATCACACATAGAATGGATGAGCAGCTACCCCCACTGCCAAAAGCATGGCAGCAAGTGGAATACATTGATTCCCAATATGTGTCATGCACAAACTACAGAACAAACAGATCATGCACCTGAACAGTCAGCTGAGCCTCACCCCCTACACAGGATGTGGAACCATTGAATGTGTCACAGCTACATATGGCACTCCCCACAAGTGTTGGTACACAACACACCATGGGAGGTCAAGTCCAGTACGCCTATGAAGTCTGATCTGCAAGGTCATGGAGTCCATCATGATTGCAGTCATAAACAGAGCTATTCAAAGCTGACATACACACAACCCTACCAACTGTGGTATGTTCATGTGCGGATCATGGTTCCCAAACATGCTAGGCTGTTTGCAAGGCAGCCACCCAGGACATACATCAATGAACACATCTACACATGTGTCACATAGACTTTGAATAGCCCTTAATTAACATCCCAGACACATGTAGTATCCACAAAACCAACAAGCTGTGCATAAATATGTGTTGACATATGACGGAATGTCAATGTGTCCACAGATAGATCACACAAGGTAAGGATTCTGAAGTCTTTTTCAAGCTGTTGACACCTGCTGACCCACATGGACCATTCCTGGAATGGCATAAAACAAAGTGTACACACATCACCATGTCCAGTCTGATGATGTCACCATCCTATAAATACAGCAGGAGAAGGAAACCCAGCCAGTAAAACAAATAGCGCACCGTGTTAATGCGTCTCTGTCTAGTATCATAACATAGTTAGGTAGGGGTTTGAATCCAGCAAACAGTGAGTGTGTGTGTGGGGGGAGTGTGTATGTGTACAGTTTCCTTTGAGAGGTGTCCCCTTTTTGGAGACTGGGAAAACTCACTAAAAGAGGTACATTCCTCTTTGGAAAGTCTGATGATGTCACCATCTGACAAATATAGCAGGAGAAGGAAAACCAGCCAATAAAGCAAATAGCACGCCGTGTTAATGCGTCTCCCTGTAGTATCATAACATAGTTAGGTAGGGACTTGAATCCTGCAAACAGTGAGTGTGTGGGGGGTATTTATATGTGTGCAATTGTCTTTAAAAGGAGTGCCCTTTTTGGAGACTGGGAAAACACACTAAAAGAGGTACATTCCTGTATGGAAAGACTGATGATGTCACCATCCTACAAATACAGCCAGAGAAGGGAAACGACCCAGTAAAGCAGATAGCGTGCCATTTTAATACATCGTCCTCTAGTATCACAACATAGCTAAGTAGGAGTTTGAATCCTGCAATCAGTGAGTGTGTGTGGGGGGTGTGTGAATGTGCGCAGTTTCCTTTGAGAGGTGTTCCCTTTTTGGAGACTGGGAAAACTCACTAAAAGAGGTACATTACTCTTTGGAAAGTCTGATGATGTCACCATCCTACAAATACAGCAGGAAAAGAGATATCAGCCAATAAAGCAAATAGTGTGCCGTGTTAATGCGTCTCCCTGTAGTATCATAACATAGTTAGGTAGGGGTTTGAATCCTGCAAATGCTGACTGTGTGTGTCACTGTTGGTCAATGCGGTGTGGGTTTTGCTTTTACTATGGTATGACATAGTATGATTACAACAGTAAGTGCATTGCGCACATCAGGTATCTGTGTGGCAAATATATTTGTGTACATGTCCCCTCAATCAGTACATAGGTGTGAAGCCTGCATACTACATGAATACATTTGTTTCTATTGACAGGTTGTGCCGCTGCTTCTCAGATCGTAGGTCACATATGTATGTATGTGACAAGGCCATCCACTGTTGTGTTCTGTGGCCAAGGTCATCTGTGGCACACACACCCATGACAGTTGCTTAAGAGTAGTGTGAGTGAGGGTATATGCCTGGGGTATATGTCAGACATGGTCATACACAACAAAGACTGCCAAGAATGGACAGTCTTTATAGGTGTACGACTGCCTTGTGGATATGCATTCAGGCCTCTAATGTCTTATGTTATACACCTTGGGACTCCACAATACCTATGGATATGTGGATACCAAAGGACACATGACATAACATGAGGCTGTATTTACACATTGGTACCCAACATACATGTTGAGGGCTACCACCTGTGTGGTACTGACGGGATAGTATGTATAGTACATGAGGATGACTATGCCATAGTCGGCTTACTGCTATACAGCATGTATCAGACAACAAGTATCTGTCTGTATGATACCCTTGTGTAGGATATGAGTCCCATCCAGGGAATGCATTGTAGGCCAATCAATGCATTTCCAGATTTGGATGGACACATCCCTAGTGTGTCTGCATGTACCTAAGGGGGCTATATGCCAAACAGGTGTGGTCACAGGAATGGGTGGCAGTCATTACCACTGGTTAGTGTTATAGTGTAGCACCGGAAGGATACAATTGTTACTGGGTTCCCTACTACTGTGTGTCATTTGTCAGGACATCATCCAATGATTGCTTATAGTCATGCTGTTGAGGTTGTGTATACTACCAAACCGCAAATCATTGACAGATATTAACGGTATCACCCACAGCTTAGTGTCAACCCATGTCATACACATGTCTACCCATGTTAGTACATAACTGTAGTAGAATGCATACTGGCCATTGAAAGATACTATGAGATGTTAACAATGTGTACGACAGGGTATGCTACACGTCCCATGTGTCCACTATGCATGTACATGCAGACAGTGTGCACCCACCATGTTCACAGATGTGCACTTGTTAATCTGTACTGCACACATCACAAACGTACTGTCCACTCACTAACACATGCTGGCAACACATTACACTTCAGCCAAGTGGCACATGGGTGGACAATACATACTCAGACCTAACAGTGGCGTAAACAATGCTACATTGACAATCAGAGCTTTGATGTATAATGTCTGCTCAGATATACCTACAAGGATGTCGTTACACTTCCTTGTTGACAACTTGCTATTATTGCTACACTGCTGTAGTGTAACCCTGTGCATCAGCACCATGTTAGCCTGTCCCTCCGTCAATGATGCAGATGACAGGAGGTGACACAGGTATCATCATATGCACAGGGCGTTATGTTGTTTGCCAGAGCCTGACATTGACCCATCCAATCGACATGTATATGTGTGTGTGTGTGTGTGTGTGTGTGTGTGTGTGTGTGTGTGTGTGTGTGTGTGTGTGAGGGACAACAGTACAGCATGGGCCAATGTTGATGTAATGTGTGTGTGTATGTGTGAGCCCTAGTTGTTTGGTTAATGTGTGTGTCTGCATGCACACAGCTCCACCATGTGGCTGCCATATACAGTAGTTTGTGGGACAGCCACAGAATGTACCTGCTAGGCTGTACAGATCACTGTCTCTGGCCATGGACACAGTACCTGTGCCTGGCAGGGGTGCTACGGACAGTGTCGGGTACCAGCCCTGACTGGGTACTGTCTTCAGAGGCAGAGGTATAGCGACTGGACCCATATCCCTGCTGGGACTGGCCAGAGCCACGTGCACATGGTCTACTGGGACAGTCAATGGACAGGCCAGCCCCAGCATTGCTGGGGCTGGTACTGCCACTACGGGAGTGGCTGTGAACTGTGGGCCATCCGCGACCACTGCCAGCTGTTGCTGTTGCTGGCATGCGTCCGCGTCAACGTCGCAACCGTCCCGCACGGTCCTGGCTCATGGAAGACATGTTGTGGAGGGCATCTAATGTCTCCACCCAACGTCTATCAATGACCTCGGTGTAAGTCCAGATGGCAACGGCAAGGTCACAGATGCTGTCATTGATAGCGGTGTAAAGTCCCTGCCTGGTGTACCATTCCATACGTGCGTGAGCCTGCATTACAGTCCAGAACATACTGGTCATTGTAAGACCTGTGCGGGCACACCTTCCAGGGGCAATATGGCCAGTGGTACTCCCCTGAGAACCCCTGGACCTCTGCCTATGTGGTATTGTCCCAGGTCTACAGCTATGGCTGCTGTGAGGGGATGCAAGTGCCATGGGTACCACACTCTCCTGGTCAATGCCAACTGTATGCTGTCCCTCACCTATGGCCATTGGTGGTGAGGGATGTATTGACAGTATGAGTGTGCACATAGATGGGGTTGAACGCTGTGTACTGTCGATTGGCGAACCAACGACAGACCCTGTCAAATCTTCCTGTGCCAATATACATGTGTCATCATCACCACTATTCATGGCAATGGCTTCAGGTTGCCTGCTGCTTTCACCAACCCCTAACTCAGCACCTGTGAGAGGAAGACAGGAAACACACTTTACGGTCTGCACATGCACACATGCACACATGAACACATGCACACATGAACACATGCATACATGCAAACATGCACACATGAACACTAATATACATCTCACTACAGCACATACACACACATACCAGCAATCCAACACATACTCTATAGTGGGTGAAGGTGGGTGTCAGTATCACAAAGTAGACAGTCATCACACACATGTCAGCATGCAGAATATGTGTTGCACAAGACCATGCAGTGCAAGTGTAGATGCCCCTATTAAATGGCAGTATACATGGCTTTGATGCAACTGTGTAGTTGTTCAGTGATTGGCTACACCCTGGAACACAATGTGTACATGGACACAACATTGCTTTGCAGGTATTATCAGCTCTGCAATGCCCTGTGCACCATCACTCACAAGAATACATGCCATGGCTGCATGTGTTATCTGTGTGACACACAGATATCCATGTCTGAGTGCAGTGTCTGTGTCTGTAGCAGATAATAGTGGGCATGGGTGTAGCACATGCATGCTATGTACACACACGGGATGTGTGGTGCATGTTGACGTGAAGGAATCCCAATGCTCGACATGGCCAGTGTACAGTGGTTATGGTGAGTGTGGGACATATTGCAGATATGAGGGTGCCAGACATGGCATGGCATGCTACACGACTGCAACATTAAACACCACACATACCCAATGTGTGTCAAGGAAACTATACACTCACTAGCATTCCAGGACATATATGTGACACTTTGTGTGGATGGTGACTGCTGTGCATATTGTGTATACTGGCATAGGTAAGCACACAGACAAGATGCTATGCATATTGTGTATAGGTGCATATATTTGGAAACACACAACACTGAGGTGCAAAGCAATGACTGCTATGAGTAGTACTGTGGTCACTGTAACTGGATGGGGTGTAGTACCCTGTGCCATCATCAACATGCATCTTGTGGTCACTCACAGCTACTAATGTGTGCAAGACCACCGCCTAGCATGCTGTACCTGAACTGCAGTGCCATGGCTACATTCACAATTACACAGCCACATTGTACATGGGTGTGGGAGGTGCCCAATAGGGAGCATTGCCTAACATGACTGTGTTATGTGTTGCAGAGTGTTGCACAGCCCCATGATAGGCCTCTACCCCTGAGGTACATCATGTGTGTGTGCATGACTTGTGGGATACTGAAGTGTGACCTTACAGCGGGTGTGTGGTAATGCCAAATGTAGCATGTTTTCGTGCACTGTGTATGATAAATGTGTTCTGTTGTGTACAGCTGTAGCAACTATGCATATCCAATGTGCAGTACAGTGTTGCCACAATTGTGTCTGTTGCACCGTGCATTGCATGTGATTGAGGCAGCTACTGACTTTACTGAGATGATTGATGTCTCACAGCAAACATGCACAGCATGCATTATGCATAGGTGTGTTATGTGTACATGGCTCACACCTCACCTATGACATACACATTTCATTTCCAATATTAAAGTGGTAACACACTCACCAGCATGTATTGTCTGCCCTGCTGTCACACCAGAGGGACCTAGAAGAATATGACACAGTTTGTCAGTGGCCACAACTGTGGCATTGCTACTGTGAGTGTGCTAAACGACAGTGGAACAAGAGTCAACAGTCACAGAAGTACAGATACTATTCCAAATATCAGTATTGCACACGTTAGGCAGCACAACTGCTAAACACACAGTACACATCTCACATATGCATATTCTAACAATACAAGTCACGGTAGTCTACAGCTAGGGCGTATTACCTGCACACTCCATGTCATCCTGCTGGGTGGCTCCAGCCTCCACAATGACACATGTGTGACGCTGTTGCTTCTGTAGGCCAGGAGCCACCATGCCTAGGAGCAGCTCCTCCAGTCTGGTGAGGGGGGATATATGGCCGCCCCACCACCTGTGGCAAACTGTTGCCTATGGATATCAAATGCACGCCGCTGGACATGTCTAATTAAATCACTGCAGTGATGGTGTACCTGCTCATATGTCCAGTTATGCATGCCTATGTTATTTACCCGGCGAACAAGGTCTTGCCACAGTGCAGTACAGTCATGCTCGTGCTGGCTGGCCCTGGAAAAAAGCAGGTTATAGTGCTACACCAGGCTGTTCAGAATTTCCTGCTCCTCCACAGCTGAATACGATTAATTACATTGATGAGCCATAACCCTGGAAGACAATTAAATGATTTGTGTGAGCATGTCATGTGGCACACTTAACATTATGAAGTACAGATATCACTTAACTGCCATATATAGCATCTATCTGTCTATCAGAGGATACACGCATTCAATACCACATATCAGTGCTCAGCCCACAACTGGCTGACAGTGCCTGCAACACTCCATATAACACACCAGTATACACCAGTAGTCGGCACACTGTTTGGGATACAACGCACAACCTTGCCCCAGGGGTATATATCAAGCTAATGCATGAAGAAATATGTCATCCAATGCAATGAATGTCATGTACATTTACAGTATTACCGGTAAACCACCCTAGTCTTTGATGCCATACCCCTACCTAACATATGTGCATGGTTGTTATTATAGCTGGCATACTGCTGTAACAGAGTATGCATGTTGCTAGGTACACACACATACCCTGTAACACACATGTCATTGCGGGCATGGTACAAGCATCATTAAACACACATCAGACATACATACAACACACAGATGTATGCCGACACAGATGAGCATTACCTGTGTACCTTATAGTACTGTGTGCCCCTACTTACAGATATCTATGCCTGTGGTATGTAATCTGTGCAGACTACAGGAAACACACAAGACAGTGTTACCAGGGACTGTGAACATACACCATACTGTGCTGTTTAGGCCAACAGCTTCAGGTAGTACAACAGTTCATATGTGAGCTGGAGTCACCAGCAGTACCACTTACTGAGCATACATGTATTGCTTCAGTCTACACTGGGACACCACAGTCATACACAAGGAACTATATCACAACATATGCCATCCTAGAATGTCTGCATCCCAATAACTGACACATCTTTCTCTGGCCTCACACCTAGGACACAAACTACCATGACAGACACAACCTCACACTAAGCTATCACACCTTTACAAACCTTGCACACAGACACTGTCACACTCATTCCACCTCACATAGTAGGTATTGCACTGAGTACACGTGTGTGTGCATTGTGTCATAGGTAGGTAATACGCTATTGGCCCTAGGGCCTAGAGCAGCCTAGCCATATGCTACCCTGGCCTTTGACACACATGTAATGTGATTTCACTTGCTCCTGTCAACTGGATACACAGAGGTGACTCCCAGGGCCTATTACCTATCTCCAAAACAATCATCAGGGGTATGTATGACATCTGCTAATGAGGAGCCTTGTTTGTTCATGCTGGGTGGTTCAGGCCAGAGTATGGCATATTTATGGATAGGAGCCTGTACCTCCAGCATGTGCTGTTTAGTGAGGTGATAAGGATTAGGGCCCTAGGTCATGTAGCCCAGAGGGATTGTGAGGTGTTGTCATGGTGGTTGGCCAACTGCTATGGGTGTGACATACCTCTGTATGTCCGGCAGTGGTAACCTCTGGGTGGGCGGTATGCAACGCACTCTAGCTGTGGTTTGTGAGTCAGTCTGCATAGGGCATGTGTTTGAGGGCAGTATTACTCTTTGTTAGGTATGTCTGTGGCCTTTCCACTTGCTGTAGTTGTCATGTGAGGTACATGCCACATGGAGCATTGCGATGAGTAGAGGGGAACACCGACCTATATTTCCCTAGTTGACATACCTTTTGTGATGACACGTACCACATAGACAGATTACATTACTACTGTGGCACTGTGATTATCAAAGGGGAGCCTACTGTCCACCTGTGTCCCATGTACCCTTCTGACACCATCAGTGTTAGGCAGGCTACCACCTATGTGGCAGTCACTGCGTAAGGTGTTTTGGAATGGGGCATGGCACTGCAGTATCAACACTGGTGTTCAGTCCATGCCTTGGACAACAGGCACCTGTTGCAGTACATATGACCCCGTGTCTCCCCCACTCTCTCACATATATATATATATATCTATATATATATATATATATATATATATATATATATATATATATATATATATATACACATACATACATATATACATATCTATCCGTATCTATCCATATCTATCCATATCTATCCATATCCATACATATCCATACATATCCATACATATCCATACATATCTATACATATCTATACATATCTATATATATCTACATATATCCATATATATATATATATATATATATATATATGGGTACATATTACACCGTCGACAACTGACTAAACCGACAACCGGCCCTGTAGCACCAATTCAATGAAACCGCACAGCATCGACACTTTAACCGACATCGACTGAGCGCTACCGACATCGCGTATTACAGCTAACGGGTATTAACATGTGTGAGGTAGGGGATGTATTTCTAAACTTATGTCACTCATTCTAACATTATAACTACATCCCCTACCTCACACATGTTAATACCCGCTAAAGTGTCGATGTGTTTATATATATATATATATATATATATATATATATATATATATATATATATATCCATATATATCTATATTTACCATATATATCCATATATATCTATACACACACATATAAATATAATATATATATATATATATATATATATATATATATATATATATATATATATATACATGTATATATACACATACATGTAAACATCCATTGCTGTACATATAGCTGCACATATACTGCCCACCTTTCATGGTGGGGATGTCAATTATGCAACAGTTGTGAGACATACGGTTATGTAATACTATTGTACAATGTTGTGCAGAATGCATTCTGCTGTCCTCAGGCCGTATGGCTGTTGCAGGCCTCACTGCCTGTAGCTCAGTCCCACAGCGTTTAACACCACATGACATATACCGGCACTGCTTGCTTTCTGCAATGTCACACACTACAACTTACATACATATGTGCACATAGCAGCCTTCAACAACATACTTATGTCCAGCCTTCACTAACAGTTGCAGTATGTCCCTTGCCCTATGTAAATGTGCATGTACATATAGATACGGACTGCTACCACATATGGATGATTCACAGTATGTAGAGTACTCTTCAGACACATCTTTCGGATGTCAGCAAATACATATCTGTTACATACCTTACCTTTGTATTCCTCACCTCCGTCTGCTGTAGGTGTTGTTTTTTTTATTTTTTATTTATTTATTTATTTTTTTGGTTTTGTTTCCTCTGTGTGTTGCTGTTTGTTTTCAGTGTCTGTCTCCTTCTGCTTGTTTGTGTCTGTCTGTCTCTCTCACTTGTGCTCTCTCTCTCTCTCTCCCAGTTGTTGCAATATCATTGCGTGTGTGGACAGCAAATACAGGCTGCTTTTCTAGGTATCTGCACATGTGCATGTGATGGCCTCTGCACCAATTGGTGCCCACCATTTAGTAATTGCATGCAGCCTGCTGTATAGTAATTGCAGTTCTCACTGTGATTTCAGGACACTGCTATAAAATGATAGGCTAGGTAAACGTACCCCTTTCAGTTTTGCAAGGTGGGGACCATACTTGTTTGCTGTGGACACTTTTGTCTCAGTCAGAAGGTTGGTATATGTCTCATATCTGAAGCTGGGTTGTAGTCAGTGAAATGCATGTTGTACTGAAACCTGACTGTCGCTTCTTCCAGTACACTCTTCTCTGTGTGTAGGTTTACTCACACCTCCTAATGCTAACACTGGATACATGGGAGTATGTACTTTCTTTTCGAACTAGAGAATTAACTGGCATACAACAGTAGTTATTGCAATGTATTCCTATGGCTTTCCTATTTTCCCTTTACATTCACTCATTGTAATGCATGTTATATTTCTTTCAGCACCAAGTTATTGCATATCTGCTGTGGTGTAGTGGTACTTCATGCAGACTGGTGAGTCCAAGGTCCCGGGTTCGAGAGTGACAAGGTTTTTTATTTTGCTGCTGAGCAGTACAAGGGCCTTGTCATACAGAGTGACTAAGGCACTTTTAAGCAGTTGTAAGCGGGTTTGCATGGGTTTGTGCGACGCTTAGCGATGCTAAGCTAAGCTTAGCTCAGCTTATTTTATTTTAGCAATACTACTCCAAGCTTGGCTTAGCTTATCATATCTTAGCAATGCTAAGCTAAGCACACACATGCACACACTGGTGCAAACCCGCTTACTACTGTTTACAAGTGCTCACTCTCGCTAACCCCTGTGCTCATTTCTTTGACAGAAAAGTAAATGGGGAGATAGGAATGTGGTGATAAAGTGTGCACAAAGCGGGGAAGACAGTAGGGAAACCAGCTTGGGATGTGCAGGATGGGTGTGGAGAGGGTCCATAGCTGCCGATTTCTTTACCAGCAACAGCTGTGCATATGCAATACATTAGGAGGGATATTTGAAACCTTCCACCCCTGACAGAGGGGTGAGGACAACTAAGTATGTTGTACTACCAATTATGAATATCAGGCACATGCACTGTTTGTGAACTGCTACACTGTCAGTAGTACATTACTCACTTCTGAACAGTTTGTGGTTTGTTTGTGTTGACATTAGCACAGTCTGCTCAGGACAACTGGACATATTTCACTACTGTGTATGCCTACCTACACCCTTGGTTGTGCCTGACTACACGGATATATAGTACCTTTGGATAGGGGTGCAGAAGTGCAGAGTGCATTATTTATTATCGTGTGATGTTTATCTTACTGAACATACAGAGTTGCTGTGTACCTGTAAGTCTATAAAGGCTAGTAGTCTGTCTGAGTAGCTCACACCTGTGGGCATATCCAGATGGTAGACAGAGGTCAGCCTAGTATTCTTTGACTGTGCACCACAGCAGTCTTTTCAGCACCTGAACAATGGCATTGTCACAAGTGGTTGCTAGCAGTACATGGCTAATTCCTTTGATATTTCTGTGTTGTACTTCTACATAAGGGCATGCTTGTGGGATTCATTCTACAACTATTTGCAGAGTGTGTAACAGCAGACAAGCTGATATGCCTGTGTGTTTCTGACTCTTCCAGGCCTCAGATACTTTCATGTATATATTTGAACAGCCTCAGGGAAAGGCACATATAACTGGGATACACCTGTGATATATTTCAGACATTTTGCAGCTCAGAATTTTGGGGATTCAGAGCATATGTAGTACTACACCTTTTCTGATGTGTAAGCAGTGTCTACTCTCACTTATTGACATTTGTCATTAAGTGAGATTCCCCACCTTTCTGCCTACTGTTAGTACATTTCACAGGGAGTCAGAGGAGCACAGCTAACATTTGTTTACAAATCAGGGTCATCACTGTAGATCAGTCACTGTTGGGAGGTCTGGCCTGTGACCTATGCAAATATGCCAGTGTTTATCCTGCTCTGATACTGTGTGGGGTTTGTAAGGTGCTACTGTAACATTATTCCCTACTACCATGGCTGATTCTATTTTCACAGTCATGTCATGCATTTCCACAACACCTGCTGGTTAAGGCCCACAGAACAAGATTTGTGTTATGCCATTCCTATTTTCCCTTTACATTCACTCATGGTAATGCATGATATATTGCTTTCAGCACTAAGTTATTGTATATCTGCTGTGGTGTAGTGGTACTTCATGCAGACGGGTGAGTCCAAGGTCCCGGGTTCGAGACTGACAAGGTTTTTTATTTTGCTGCTGAGCAGTACAAGGGCCTTGTCATACAGAGTGACTAAGGCACTTTTAAGCAGTTGTAAGTGGGTTTGCACGGGTTTGCGCGATGCTTATCAATGCTTAGCTAAGCGCACACAAGCTCACACTCGCGCACCCCTGCTAACTACTGCTTAACAGTGCTTACTCCCGCTAACCCCTGCGCTAATTTCTCTTAAAGAAAAGAAAATGGGGAGATAGGAAAGTAGTGAAACAGGGGGCACAGAGAGGGAAAGACAGTTGGGAAACCAGCTTGGGATGTGCAGAATGGGTGTAGGCAACGTCCATAGCTGCCCATTTCTTTACCAGCAACAGCTGTGCATATGTTTGAAATTTGGTGTGAAATTTGAAACTTTCCACCCCTGAGAGAGGGGTGAGGACAACAAAATACGTTGTACTGCCAGTTAGAATTATCAGTTTACATGTCCAGCGGACATGTGTGCGAATTGGGCAGCTATGTATGGGGCGTAATTTTTTTGTGGGAACAGATTGCCCGTTTTTTTTTGTTTTTTTTCAGGTGAAAGTGGAATGTGAGGTAGAGGAAGTAGGTATATTTGGGGAGGTAGGTTGGGGAGGTAAACAGTCAAGACAAACAAGATGCATACAGGGGTGGAGTTTGACACATGGGGTGGGTGAACACAATTGACGGGGAAGGATGTTTGGAAATCGCAAGCCCATGAGCCCACAAATGGTAACAGTGGAACTGAGATCCCCACCCAAGGGCAGTCACCACTGCACCTTCACAGCCCCGAGGGTGGCTGTGCTGAGGGCTGTGTAGGATGGGCAGGCTCACCCAAGAGATGCTCCACTCTTGCCTCGAGCTGGCGTAGGGGATCAGCAACTGAATGCTGGATCTCCCTATGCACCACAGCCCGGACCCTAGCAAGGGTGACAGGTGGCCCTCCTCCATCCACACTTGCATGGGGGGATGAACCCCATCCCCTGCAGTGCATCCACCTGAAGGTGGCACAGGACCAGTGGAGGAGAGGAGCCTGGGCTGGGCACCAGAACCGCTGGTGCCAGGTGCACTCGCCAACTGAGGAGATACAGGTGGTGCGCTGGGACGGGACTTCCCATATGTTTTGTGATTAGGTGTGTTTAATTACAATATAAACAACAGCATTCCAGATTAGTTGTAACAGCATGCAGTAATATTCCCATTAACCCAACACACCAATGTTCCAACAGTTGAACAGCAAGCCTAACACATGCATATATTGAATGACAGTGGATATTCCAACAGCATGCAGGGATGTTTGATAGCAACAGGCCACCATGAACGTGGTGTTTGAATAGGGCACATGCATCAACATCAATGCAAATATTTATAAAATAATAGGACATATGTCCCAACAAATATTTAAGATTTCACATACACATTGAGGTGTGGAATTGCATGGTTTATGCACATACGGTAGAGTGTAGAAAAAAACTTGTTTAACATCTTATAATGACCTGTTTGTCCACACTACATTCCCAGTGATTGCAAGTGTATATCTCCTACCTGTATTATTACACTTGCCACCATACATTAGGTTGTGTCATGGGTTTGGCTAGTTCAATATATGCCTGACCTATATCTGACATACTAACTGTCCAGGATGCAGATGTTACTGCTACATATTTCTTGTTTGCATTTATATTTCTTTATCTACATATCTGGGATGTTTTCATGTGACATTTTCACTTTGATTTGTACAGAACCCTGCATTTCTTGACACACACTCACATTTTTGGTGAATAATTACATGCTACACATGTGCCAGGTTTACTTATTCATACCAGCCAGTAACTGACTATTGTGGACTGTATATATGTTTCACAGCTACTAGCACTTCCATCACTGACTTTATATGGGACTGCAAAATTCTGGGTTGCCAGCACATTTTCAAACAGTACTGTTTGTATAATGCAAGGGTAAAACAACATTTCAGACTCTGTGACACAGACACACTCTGGGTTTTAGACCTTTATTAATGACATTGCACACTTTTTCACAGGCTCACTCCTTTATTTGTTTTAATGGTGTTTATGGCAGACATGTTCAAGACATATTATACCTTTATTAATAGGTTAGAACAATCTTTTTTCAGGCTCATTCCCTTATGTTATATGACAGTGCCTGCAGAGATATTATTCCAGACATATGATGCCTTTCTTAATGGGTTACTACACTCTTTTTCTGCCTCTCTGACATTTTTATCTGACAGTACATGCAGAGGACTTATTTAGGCAATTCTATGGCTGTTTTATTGGACTACAACACTTTCTTTCATGCTCTCTCCCATATTTTATATAACAATGCATGCAGAATAATCACTAACCTGCCTGGTGGCGCAACCTTAGCAGCCTATCAGCATAGGCTTGCTGATTCATAGCACGATCACCTGCAGCTGTAAAGTAAATGAAGGAATATTGAGACATACCTATCCATTATACATACTCCATTATCAATTCTTAGATACTGCATTCCATGGCTACATACTCATTTGTGCAGCATTCTGCATCCCACGGGCCTCCTGTATCCACTGGTTCAGGTGGTCCTGCTTTCGTCTCTTCAGGTCTGCATGGTGGTGACGGACCTGCTCACCAGTCCGAGGAATGCCTGTGGCACTGGTGAGGTCACGAGCTAACCAGTTCCAAGCCTCTGCCTTGTATTCCGTCCCTTGGAACTGGCCCTGCAGGAGTCTTGACTCATGACGGTGGACAAGGAGCCAAACCATGTATTTGGACTCCTCGATGCCCCAATGTTGCGCTCGAAAGCGTGAACCCTCTCCGCCACCTGCCATTCTGACTGCAAATGTGAACTACAATCGGTTATGGCAAGTATTCCCGTCTATGGGGTTTAAATATGCCGCACTTCCCACACTTTTTTGTGATTGGCCATTTTGTAAAATTCTCGGCTGACTGCAGACCTGCTTAGTAATGGTTAAACTACCATTCGTAAGTTTATGAATGTTAATAGCTGTTGATTTCCCTATGTTGTCATGGCTTAGTGGTTCTGTACTTTGATTATGATGCAAAGGGTCCTGGGTTCAAACCTTGTCATTTGTTTATTTTAATACTGTCTAGACAGGCTAGGGGGTGTGACTGCATTTAAGCAACTTAGCTCTACATTGCTCCACGGTGCCCTACGGTGCCCTGGTTGGTGCGGTGCGTATGTCCGCGCAAACACATTGCGCTGGGTAAAGCTCTTTTAAACTTTGGGTATCTCTATTGCACTGGGTAAAGCGCTATTAAACTATGGGCAACTCTGTTTAGCTGGGTGAAGCACTATTAAACAATGGGCAACTCTGTTTAGCTGGGTAAAGCACTATTAAACTATGAGCATCTGTGTTTAGCTGTGTTAAGCGTTGCTTAACAGCAGGCTATTATATATCTGGGTCCTTTAAAAATATATATTTTGTTCACTGATACATTGGCCATGTCACTGCTTTTAATACAATTTTAATCATATATGTCTGGTATTATTTAAATACTGATTTAAAACATAAATAAGAAGGGGAGTGGTGGGACTTGAACCGTGAATGCCTTCTCTTTGTGCATACGCTCTACCTTTACGCTATTGCAATTTGGTGTGATTTGCATAAACATTATTTCATATGCTCTTCCATGTCAGAATTGCTAACTCTAGCTAAGCAATGGGTACACCCGCGCACACACACGCAAATACAGGCAGCTATATTGTGGATTTAAAAATAAAAAATATAATTATTTACTTTATATAAGTGTGATGGGGGTTTACAGTGTCAGGGAGTGTGGTGTTGGGTGCAAGTACATTTGATCGAACTCGCTGTTGTGTGTTGACATTATGCTTTTTAAAACCTTGCAGGGGCGTACACATTTAGACTGCTTGGCAGTCGGACACGCCCCCTGCTTTCCTACTCAGTCTGTGTAAGAGTTACAGTTGAGTCAGCGTGCCATCATGAATATTCATGGCACACTGACATCAAACCATTCAACTGCAGCCTTCGAGTAAGACCTATTAAGTCTTACACGGAGGATTAGTGAATCCGGGGGATTGTTTTCCTTTGTTTGTCTGAGCCTGTCCTTCGCTGTTATTTTAAATATTTCCTGTGATTTAACTCTGATGTCACTGTGAATATATACTTAATATTTCCTTGTTCTTTTATTATTTATTATTAAATATATATAAATCTTCCATTGTGACTGATCTTTGTAGAGATGTTTAAGTTTTGAGAGTACTTGCATATTTATTTAGTGTCACTGTGTGGGCCACTCCTAATATCCTTGCACTTGGCCAAACTACTATTTGTATTAATATTAATTTCACTCAGTATATTGGGTACACTTGGAAGAGCCTTAAGGTAACTGGCAGGACTGCTGGTGGCAGTCATCACTACCTTACAGTCTGGGCAGAAGAAGGCATAGCTAGTAAATGTGTGTGTGTGTGTGTGTGTGTGTGTGTGTGTGTGTGTGTGTGTGTGTGTGTGTGTGTGTGTGTGTGTGTGTGTGTGTGTGTGTGTGTGTGTGTGTGTGTGTGTGTGTGTGTGTGTGTGTGTGTGTGTGTGTGTGTGTGTGTGTTTGTGAATCACATCTCAAAGAGTGTGTGTGTCAGCTACTAGGGCAGGGACACAAAGCACTGGTTGGACAGAGAGGGTGCTAGAGGCCTTGGCTTGGACCCTCAGCTGAGATCTCAACTCTACAGCTGTGCCAGTGGGGAATCTTACTGGGGATCTGAATAAAGAGGGAGAAACAAGCTACAGCCGGACTGTGATCTCTGTGGGCTCTTAAGGGAGATTGCACTTGATGCAGAGAGCTGCATCTGAAAATACTGTGTGTGCACCTATTATCCTCCTAGTGAACATTCCTCACAGGTATCAGTAGTGAGGACTGAGTCTCCTTGATTACTGGCCCAGAGATGGAGGGGTGTCACACATGGAGTGCTAGTTTGCTGAATTATTGGGAGGATAACATATATGGCAATATTTCTACTTCTCTACTGCAACTAAACATTAGTATATTCATTATGGAGTATATGCTAATTTTTCTTGCTAGCATTTAGTGTGAGTATATATAACAGAAATGATTATGTACTAGCTAATTAAACCATCCTTACATTGTACATGAATGGCTCCATGAATGGTTGTTGGCTGTGTTGAAATGATCATTCAAAACAAGAAAAGGAAATGCCTAGCAGGTAATGGCCTGATATTGTAAGATAAACATGGAGTTAATTAGGGGGACCTTCTTACCAAGTATGTGTATGAATGATGGTGGCTTGACTATGCCTTCTGTGTAGCTGGCTATCTTGGTGTGACACAGAAGTTTGTAACTAGAATGCTACCACATGTTAGTCTTTGTGTGTACTGTGTACCTTTGTGAGAGTGACCTAAAGTAAATAAAGTCATATATACTGAAAAAATGTAAGGAGGTCAAATGAAATATGAGAGACAGAGAGTGGTGGGAGGCTAGTGGTGATGGGTGGTTAGATAACCAGGAGAGGGTAGTTGTGGGTGGGTCTCTGGATTGTGGGCGAATGTATGCTATAGTAGCACAATCACTGCTGGGGAGCCCCTAGGGCTGAAACTTGCTGGGTGCCCCCCAAAATGTTAACACCATCCCTGACCCATTCTATAACTAAAATGTGGCATATATATATATATATATATATATTTATATATACACACACACACACACACACACACACACACACACACACACACACACACACACACACAGTGGATATAAAAAGTTTACACACCCCTGTTAAAATGCCAGGTTTTTGTGATATAAAAAAATGAGACCACAATAAATCATTTCAAAACTTTTCCCACCTTTAATGTGACCTATAACCCGTACAATTCAATTGAAAAACAAACAAATCTGTTAGGGGGAAAATATAAAAAATAAAAAAATGTACAATACGCTGACTGCATAAGTGTCCACACCCTTAAACTAATACATTGTTGAAGCACCTTTTGATTTAATTACAGCATTCAGTCTTCTTGAGTACACACCTGTCATCAATTAAAGAGACTCTGATTAACCCCAAATAAAATTCAACTGTCTAGTAGGATTTTCCTGACATTTACTCAGTTGCCTGCTACAGCAAAAGCCATAGTTCACAGAGAGCTTACAAAGCATCAAAGGGATCTCATTGTTGAAAGGTATCAGTCAGGAGAAGGGTACAAAAAAATTTCCACAGCATTGGATATACCATGGAACACAGTCAAGACAGTCATCAAAAAGTGGAGAAAATATGGGACAACAGTGATGTTGCAAAGAACTGGACATCCCTCCAAAATTGATGAAAAGACAAGATGAAAACTGGTCAGTGAGGCTGCCAAGAGACCTACCGCAACACTGAAGGAGTTGCAGGAATTTCTGGCAGGTACTGGTTGTGTACTACATGTGACAACAATCTCCAGTATTCTCCATATGTCTGGACTATGGGGTAGGGTTGCAAGACAGAAGCCTTTTCTTACACAGAAAAACATCCAAACCCAGCTAAAATTTGCAAAACAATACATCAATTCTCCCAAAAGCATGTGGAAAAATGTGTTATGGTCTGATGAGACCAAGGTTGAACTTTTTGGCCACAATTCCAAAAGGTACGTTTGGCGCAAAAACAACACTTTGCATCACCAAAAGAACACCATCCCCACAGTGAAGCATGGTGGTGGCAGTATCATGCTTTGGGGTAGCTTTTCTTCAGCTGGAACTGGGGCTTTAGTCAAGGTGGAGGGAATTATGAACAGCTCCAAATACCAGTCACTTTTGACCCAAAACCTTCAGGCATCTGCAAGAAAGCTGAAGATGAAGAGGAATTTCACCTTTCAACACAACAGTGACCCCAAGCATACATCCAAATCAACAAAAGAAAGGCTTCACCAGAAGAAAATTAAAGTTTTAGAATGGCGCAGCCAGAGCACAGACCTAAATCCAATAGAAAATCTGTGAGGTGACCTGAAGAGGGCTGTGCACAAGAGATGCCCATACAATCTGACAAATTTGGAGCGCTTTTGCAAGGAAGAGTGAGCAAATATTGCCAAGTCAAGATGTGCCATGCTGATAGACTCCTACCCAATAAGACTAAATGCTGTAATTAAATCAAAAGGTGCTTCAACTAAGTATGAGTTTAAGGGTGTACACACACAACAATGTATTGGTTTAAGGGTGTGCACACTTATGCAACCAGCGTATTGTACGTTTTTATTTTTTATATTTTTTCCCCTAATAGAGTTATTTGTTTTTCAATTGAATTGTGCAGGTTATAGGTCACATCAAAGGTGGGAAAAGTTTTGAAATTATTTATTGTGGTCTCTCTTTTTATATCACAAAAACCTGGCATTTTAATAGGGGTGTGTAAACTTTTTATATCCACTGTGTGTATGTGTGTATATATATATATATATATATATATATATATATATATATATATATATATATATATATATATATATATATATATATATATATATATATATATATATATATATATATATATATATATGTATATACACACAAACACACACACACACACACACACACACACACACACACACACACACACACACATATATATATATATATATATATATATATATATATATATTATATATATATATACACACACACACACACACACACACACACACACACACACACACACACACACACACACACACACACACACACACACAAAGACACACACACACACACACACACACACACACACATATATATATATATATATATATATATATATATATATATATATATATATATATATATTTATATATGTATATGTAGATAAAGTTTAATGATATCTCAGGAATGACCACAAAATGGACTTAGAAATCATGTCATGAAAATGGAATTAAATTTTCTGAGAAGTGTAAATCAGTGCCCCTAGTTATAAACATACACACCTACTCATGCTGTGCTATTACAGAATGTACTACATGAATCCTAGAGAGGTATACTGGCGTTACTCCAAGCTGCTGTTCTCTACATTATTTATACTACACTCAGGTCTAGCTCATGTATTACAGTGAACAGGTAACCAGCTGAGATGTATGAAAATCTTTAAGTAGAATACCATTTTCTTGTTATGTAAACACAGTAAGTTAAGTATACCAAATTACACCTGCTTCATATTAACCTACATAGTTCCACACTTGGTAGTTTTATTTATTTCTCAAACATTTTGAAACATGGGCAATGCATATAATCAGAACAAGGGAATCTAAGTACAGACAGTCTTGTCAGAATTATTATTGTAAGTTTTTTTTGCTTATGGGAAGACCGGCTCAGCATGCAGGTTTAGCCACTACCTTTATTTTTTGAAAGTGTACTGGTTGTATAACTGGTTGAATATTATTTATACCATACTCCTTGTATGTAATACCTTTTACATGAGAAAGGGACGGATAAGGCACTTAAGGAATTGGCCTTTCACGATGGATTGAAAAGACTCTTTTGTAAATAAGGGTTCCTAAAAAAATATAATGCCGGCACATTTTTTTTCTGTTTCTGCTTCCAGCATCATTCTACTGTAGTACTAATACAGTCAATCGCATGCTGACCTTGGCTTATAAAGCTTGGCATCTTGATTATTTTCACTAGCAATGGATTAATCACAGCTGCTTCAGCAGTGACAATCACAGACGATTCTGGAAACTTGGTTCTATTTGTTACTTTCACTATTGGTGACTACTGTAATTTGTGAGCATTTCTGTTATTTGATAAAGACTTTGCCTCTTCTTTTAGCTCATGACACTACTGCTTCTTTGCAATACACATTGTAAACAGAATGCCAAGTTCTTAATTTGGTTGTGCTTATTGTAACTGACACATCTCTTTCCTCTTCACTGACATGAGTTTATTATACCTATTTCAAGGTTAAGTCTGAAACTGTATCATGAAAAGCTGGTCTGCTTCTCCTGTGAGTTTCATTTTTTCCCACAGTAGACAGCAGCTGTCTTTGTTATAAATCCACCAGTGGTGTTTACTTTTATCTACAGAATGTGTATAAAACATCTGCCATTCACTCTTTAAAAGTGTGTTCACCCAGTTTGTGTTCTGAACACCCTTACTGCTTGTCTACAATATGCATAGGTATTTATTCTTGCATTTTTTTATTTGGAAAGACTATGTAACTTTAAAAAAAATTAAGTTATATGTAATAATTGCATTTCTAGAGACATAATTTGAGACTGCGTTTTGAGGCCTCAGTTTATATGCTACAATAAGCAGGGACCAGATGGGATGCCTGGCTGTATTATTATCATGTGAACTGCTAGGGCTTCACCAACTGAATTAGATTATGCTTATCTACCATAATTAAAGCTCCAGTTACATGATTTATTACCTGAATAAAAAAGTGAAAACATTAAAAGTGGCTTTGAAAAAAAATGTCAGTGCTGACTTTCTTTTTTCATACATTGCTCATCAGGACCGGTAATTTTTTTTGTTTATTTGATGGAGAGAAGTCTTCAGTAGACAGATGTTCCATTCCATTACAGGTATTTGGATGGATTCTTCGACAACACACAATAGGACTGTAACCAAATGCCTGGTAATTTGTCCTCATACCGTTTCTTCCTCCAGCCACTCGTGCTCTTTACCACTTCCATGTTACCTTGATACTGGTATTAGTAGCACAGATAGCATGAATCATAAATCAGCCAATGTCTGAAGGCTAACATTGGGTGCAAATGGTCTAGGGAAAGATCTTAAAACTAAACATCTTGTTTCTAGTCCTGAAGATAGAGTGATTGACTCTTAAAGAATTATACAGTAATATGCAAGAGGGACAGTGGTGCTGCAGAATAGCAGATGAGAGAAACACTACCAACCTATGTCATGACAGTGTAGTGACACCTCCAGGCACGTCTGCAGTTAGATACTACTGATGCTGCTCACCATATATCGCGTGTTCATGTTTGAATTAATAATTCGAAAACCATGCTACATGCAAGGCATTAGATTTCATCTTAAAGCTAGTACAATGGCCAGCAAAACTGTACTATGTGACCTCTGTCTAGTGCAATGCCATATTGAATATTATTTGTACATGGTTTGTAATAATGTTCATATTTATCTTCTTCATCTTTTTCTTTTGGCTGCTCCCATTAGGGGTTGCTACAGCAGATCATCTCTTTCCATTTCTTCCTGTCCTCTGCATCTTTCTCTATCACACCAACCACCTGCATGTCCTCTCTCACCACGTCCATAAACCTTAACTTAGGCCTTCCTCTTTTCGTCTTACCTGGCAGCTTCATCCTTAGCATCCTTTTCCCAATATACCGAGCATCCCTCCTCAGTACATGTCCAAACCATTGTAATCTCACCTCTCTGGCTTTGTCTCCAAACCATCCAACCTGGGCTGACCCTCTAATATAATTATTCCTGATCCTGTCCACCTTCGTCACACCCAGTGCAAATCTTAACATCTTTAACCCTGCCACATCTAGCTCTGACTCCTGCCTTTTTGTCAATGCCACTGTCTCCAACCAATATAACATAGCTGGTCTCACTAGCCTCTTGTAGACCTTCCCTTTCACTCTTACTGGTACCCGTCTATCACAAATCACTCCTGACACTCTTCTCCACCCACTCCATCCTGCCTGTACTTTCTTCTTCACCTCTCTATCACACTCGCCATTACTCTGAACTGTCGATCCCAAGTATTTAAACTCATCCACCTTTGCCAACTCTACTCCCTGCATCCTCACCATTTCTCTACCCTCCCTCTTATTCGCACACACATATATTCTGTCTTAGTCCTGCTGACCTTCATTCCTCTTCTCTCTAGAGCATATCTCCACCTCTCCAGGGTCTCCTCCAGCTGCTCTCTACTCTCACTACAGATCACAATGTCATCTGCAAATATCATAGTCCACAGGGACTTCTGTCTGATCTCATCTGTCAACCTGTCCATCATCTTTGCAAATAAGAAAGGGCTCAGAGCTGATCCTTGATGTAATCCCACCTCCACCTTAAACGCATCCGTCACTCCCACTGCAGACCTCTAAATAGCTCAATAATCAAGTGACGCAGACAGACCTTCTTACCCTAGTATGAAAGCTCACAGATGTATGAAGAAAGTGATGATGGCAGTATGTGTGTTGCTTAATTGGTTTATGAGGGATTCAGGCACCTAGGCAGTGAGACATTTTCCTGTGGTATATTTGGTTGGGGACATATCGCTGAAGTGACATTCAGTTGCAGATAAATATGTCTTTTGCAAATTTCTTGTGGGCAAAGAGGACTATGCAGTGCCACGTACGCAGCTTCAATAACCAATTGCACAGGGGGAGATAATGTACATGGCCCCCAAGGCAGCATGAGACAGCAGGCAGTATGGCAGGCATCAGCAGCAGGCTGGGCAGTCGGCATGTCAGTTGCAGTACAAATGCTGTGCACAATGGGCAGTGCCTTTATAATTGGTGTGTGTGGACACCACCCACTTCACTGTGTCTAGGGAACATTACCTAAAATATATACTGGAGCATAAATGTGACTACAGTAGCATGCAAAATTTCCTCCATGCTGTAAGCACACTTCTACATGCAGTTACATAAGCTTGTACTATACACTGAGCAGAACACTCAATACTTATTCTGCCTCCATGCACTTGTTTATTACAGCTGTGGGCATGGCAGTGTGTATTTCTTTTTGACCACAAGGAATATAGAACATCCATATTTCTCTGCAGCTGAATGCCACTTCAGCCATTTGTCCCAGCCATAAGTACCACAGGAAAATGTCTCGCTGCCTAGGTGCCTGAACCCATTTTCATTTCTTTCTCCTATTTCATTTGATTATCCCCAGGATTCAATAAGCTCCATGTAGGCTTTGCACAAAGCCTACATGTAGTTTAACATGCACAGTAAGCAGCAGTATACAATATATATTCATGCTGCGTACCGCATTTAAGCGAGGTTTCATGGCTGGCAACAGTGTTGCCAGCCAGAAACCTTTTAAGAGAACACAGAGAGCACACCTATCGAAATTAGAGCACTAGCGGTCCATGGTTTTGCACTGAATGCCACAATGATCACCAGGGCTTCACAGATATCTCTCAATCTCTTAGTGCAAGACATCTGGATAAAGGCCAACATAATGCAGGAACAGTGACCCAGAAATAGGGATACACTTAACATATATGCCCTATAGAAGTGTGCTAAAATTACCAGGGGTTTGTGTTGCAATACATTATCTGAAGGATTTGAAGTATGAAACTAACCTCAAACATACCTCTCAACCTCTTAGAGAAGACATCTGGACAAAGTCATAAATAATGGGGGAACAAAGGCCCAAAAAATAGAGCATTTTTCAAATATTGTTCTTACAAACTTAGAAAGTTGACAGAATATTAGGTTTGGCATTAGTATGAATTTTCTGAAGAGCATGAAGTTGGAAACTCAAATGTCTGTCATTATTTTTTACCTTCAATCCACAATGAAATTCAAATGATTTGCCAGAAAAAAAAAATTATGAGGAAAAGATAAAAAACTATGAGACAAAAATCTGGACATTCTCCAAAAAGCTAGACAGTTGAGAGGTATGAATTCAAATGTATGTAATATTGAGTCACATCAGTCCACAGATCATCCCAGTGATATGGCAGAAAGCCACAAATATGATAAAGAACACATCTGGACACCCTGTGATTATCTGGACAGTTGAGAGGTATGAATGTGAAGTATATGGTCCAAACACAGTTCAGGACAGTGTATCTACAGTGCAAAGTATTGTGATATCACATTCCTGGCATTCTGTGCAGTTAAATGAACTGCAATGGTACATGGACTGCCATGTAAAATAATCACTCAGGGGAAGTGTGTGTATTGAATAGATACACACAGATGAACTGCTTGATTAAACACAGGGAAAGATGACAGGTGAAACTCCCTCATGTACAGCAGAGGAGGGCATGTCAAAGGAAGATTGTGGTAGCAGCAACACTAAGCACATATCAATATGGTACACTAGGGACTGCACAGTGAAAATGTGTATTATGTGATTGTCACACAAGGTGACATAACAGTGGGGAGGATGTCTGTGTGAGATAAGCACCCTTAAATGAATAATGCAGAGGACATCTAGCAGGTATATTATAAACATCTGGAGTATGGTGCATATTGTGGAGCTGTGCAATCTGATATGCCTGAATATGAGTGTACTTTCAGCAGAGGTCTCCAGCAAGTGGAGCACAGGTAATTGCTCATAGAAAACATTAAGAGAACCAATCACAGTCATGGACAATATCAGAGTAATACCACCAGTAATCCCATACCTTTGATATAACATATGTGATTTAGAGTGATAAGAGATGATTTTGCACAAGCACACATGAACAGCTCTGATGATACGTCTACGCTCTATGAGGGTAACCATGCACACTGTTCTGGCACTGTAACATCTGCTGGAGATGTTAGGAGGGACACTGCTACATCTGCATGCGACATTATGAGCAATATAGGCTAGTTGACTGGTGTGCATATATATATATATATATATATATATATGGCACAATACACATTGTCATGAATGATATCCATGCCATTAATGTTGTCAAACACCTATGTATGTTGTGTGTGCATCAACAAAACAGGTAGCACACATGCATCTGGTGTAACAACTTGGTTGGTGTTCCGCACCATCAGACAGTCATGTTTTTACCACAAAAAGAATGCCTAAGTATGGCCAAAAAGCTGTGTGACAGCTCACTGTGACAAAGGTGGTACACTTCAGTTACACATCAGTGGAAGATCTGTACAGAGGTACATAAAGAAGGGTGCATTGTACTCAGTTATTAGTGTGATAAAGGCTGGGTACTATGGAGGTATTATAGACTCTGATGTGGATGCCCTTCACATACTCAGTACTTGTGTTACATACAAACGAGTGGTCAGCACTGTTACCACATGCTGTTGGATGTTCCACTTACCATCTACCCAGGTCACATACTTATTGGTCTAATTACAGGGTGTGATGTCCACATTATACTTGGGTTGTGTGTTTGTTTTCCTGACTCAACAAATGCCCCCGTGTTTTCTTGTCATTACAGGTGCTGTCATGGCTATGACAGCAATTTTTCGTATGTGTTAATACTGTCTGTATTATACCACTATCACAACTGGATTCAATGATTGCTGACAATCTGTAGTTCTTCAGGCAGCTGTTTGGACACAAGATGTGTATGTCACCTGTGATGTTCTTCACTTAAATAATGGACAGGAAAGGGCCTATCAAACAGTCCTGATGTATGGGCCTGATCACTGGACCTTAGATATAGGTCACTTCACACATTTCAGTATAGTGAGAAGCCACTTATGTGATACATTAGTCTACTCATTTGGTGATATATCTGTTTATGGCCACATATGACAGTGTTTTTTTTAAACACCTTTACTGAATTAACACTTGTGACAGTGGCACATTTTCATTTATATAAACGTAATCAAACTGTGTTAACAAATTAAAATTAACAATCATTATGCTTCACATATATTGCTGTATATCATATAACCTAAGCAACATTACATAAATTATTCAATTTCTCACCCTTTTTTAAACAAGAAACATCTTTACTAAACCATCACTTACAACATAAGCAATCATACATTTATATTAATGAAAACAAACCACACAGACACAATCCTAGTTGCAAGCATTTTACATTGCAAGCCATACTGACACACTCCCAGCTGCAAACATTATACATCACTTATAATCTACCCAATCATTTTCAGTCAAACATTAAATAGCTCATTTAAGTCCTGCCTTCTTTTCAACCTCATTCCTCCCCTGTATTTATTGTTCCAACATTTCCCATTTTTTCCTATGTGGTTGCTCCTACCTTTTTCTAAAGATCTCAGTTCCAGGTGTTTTATCTCTGTTACTATACTCACTACTTCTAATATAGTTGGTTTAGATTTTGATTTACATTTTCTAGTAATTGCTTTTTTGGCAGCCACCATAATTAGAGACAGCAAGGCCTTACCATGTCTAGGCAATTCCGATTCTGTATTATAGCTCAGAAAATTCATCTCCCTCATCATATCAATCTGCCCACCCAGAATCTCTGACATTGCATCTCACAGGGAATCCTTAAAGCCCACCAACTCACCACATGCCTTGAAAATATGTTCCCAACTATCTCCTTCTCCCCTGTCACACCTCCAGCATTTGCTATCTACCTGAGGAAAAATTCTCTGGAGTCTACTTGGGGTATAGAAATACCTATGTAAATATTTCCAGGCAAAAATCCTAAATGGTCTAGATCGTGTTACATATTTGGGAGACATACATATATCCTCCAATTGTTTCTTTGTGAATTGCTTATCCAGTCTTTCTTCCCATTCCTTTCTAACTCCCTCTGATTGATTCTTATAGCTATCATGCAATATTGTATATGGTCTACTAATTATTCCTTTTTTAATGGCAGCTTCTGTTCTAGATTCCACTTAAAACTCTACTAGTGCTCGTCTTTCATATAGGAGCCCCTATTTCTTTCTCTTTGCCTATACTCTGATATCAATCCTTGAAAGGGAAGATAATCTCTAACCTGCAGTCCAAATAAATTATTGGCATCTTCCCATTCTATTATCTCTCCCTATCTAGTTATTTGTTCCCAATACCTTGATTCCTTTGCCAATTTTCACCAATTAATTACAGATCATCTTGCCTATTGTCTATATTCCTAATTGCAGTCATCCCTATTGGCAGAATCTCCTTCCTCAGTATGGATTTGTGTCAAATGGCTTGACCTGGTCAAGTTCCACAAGATTATAGTGTTGTCATCATGCATGCCCTCAATGACCTCTTTGAGGACATTTATCAGATGTAACAGACATGATGTAGCATTAACAACTCACACAGGTCTGTTGCACACAGTGAGGATATTACTAGTGTCCATTTAGAAGAGGTCCACCATAACATGTTACTCTACCTCACAGTTGAGGAGTGTCAGGATATGTCTTCACATGCACGCATCAGACACTGTTCCCCAACTCAAATGGGTGCATGTTGCTGTACACCCTTTTGTAGGAACCTAACCCATGTGCAGGGTGTGTTGAAGTAGGTATTCAACTGTATCAAGAAGGTTTATGTGCAGAGTCATGCCATAGGCAATCTGTGATGTTGTCATACATCATTGATTCTGTGTGATAGGCCTGTATGAAGGTAAGACAGTGCATACTGCCTATCGTGATTTGGCCTAGGGTTTTGACCAAATCCCCCATGCAGGTATCATTGAGAAACTCTCCCAACTGGGGATTAACCCTTACATCACTAGATGAGTAACCAATTAGCTCATTGACAAAATACATACTGTGAAAGCTGGCAAATCTATCTGTACCAGTAGAGCTGTCACCACTGGCAAACTCCAGGGATTTGTGCTTGGTCCTATACTGTTTGTCCTTCTGAAAAGTGGAATTCCTTGTTAACTACAGCATTGACAACAGTTCTACTATGCTGAAACCCAATGATGCACACACTGGGAACACACTGGGATCACATGTAAATAGCAGTCTAAACTTCAACCACCAAGTGTCCACACTGGTATTGAAAGCCTATGTTGTGCATATCATAAGTCACACCACTATATTCAATCTGAAGATTATATTACAGCACTGTACTCAAACCTCATCAGAACTTTAATAGAGTATAAGGCTCTTTTCTACATGTACCTCACCAGATACATGCAGCAGCTGGAGAGACCACAGGGCTTTCTCATCAAGAAAACACAGGGCCTTCAAACTATGCCATGATGTATGTGGAGAGATTAAAAGCCATGTCACTGTTATCTGTATTGTATAGGATGAGGTCATTTCTGCCTGGCCCCCAGGCCAGTCTCTGACCTTGTCCTGGTTGGAATAGTGCATATCCACAAATCTGACATAGTTGATGACATCATCTGTGTCTGCTGAGGAGAATATGGTAATAACAGTACCCCACATGCTGGTGTAAAAGGCTCTATGTAATGTCAAGCAATAGCACAAAATCACACACACACACACACACACACACACACACACACACACACACACACACACACACACACACACACACACACAGTTGACTGCAGTTAGAATAGACCCCCTACCTATCTGAATACACAGACTACAGACCTCTGTATTTAAGGCAAGTGTCACAGCTGAAGTCTTACTTGCAGTGTCACATCTGTGCAGAGGAGAGCAGCTGCAGTGGGCCATTATTGGATGGGTACCGGGGGGGGCTGCTATAGAGCTGCAACTAACACCAAATAAAGAGTTCCTGTCCATTGTCAGGGATCCTGACAGCAACAAGGAAAGTGTAGCACAGCATGTCCTCGACATCAGTGAGACAGATTCATGGACAGCAGGCATGTCCCAGGAAGAACTTTTGGGTAGGTTTTGGTATCTCAATTGTTGAATACTGTTGTATAGTAAAATGATTGAAATCAATTATTTATTTCTGTGTCACACAATTTTTTTGGGGGGGTGTAATTGAAGATTGCTATAGTTAACACATTCTGATTCATTAGCTTAAGTTGAAGTTGTTATCAAAGTTGTTGTTGAAAGTATAGTTAGTGGACATATAAAGGGATAAAAAGTATCACCCAATGTTACTGGTAATTGTGATGATGTTGTCCTTACCTTTTGCTTAACTTTTTCCAACACCATCTGGGTTGCAGAAAATAACCTCATCTGCAGATGGTAAGCCAAACATTTTTATGTCAGTACTGATGAGCAATTTAAAGAAATATTTTAATGTGTGATGTTGATGTCAGGACTATTGTGTGTATTGCTGTACTGTCTAATAGTGGCAGCACTGCTGTTTTGTTACTATATATTTGATTATTTAAATATTTATTTATTTATTTAATAGTTGTTTACTAGAAAAGTCAGACTTAGAGCAAAGCTAATTTTCACTGGAAGCCCGGGCAGACGCACTCAAGATGCATGTCTTTGTAACATGGAAGGAAACCGGAGCACCCAAAGGAAACTCACACAGATGCAGGGAATACATGCAGACTCCACACAGAAGGCACTCCAGCCAAGAACCAAACCGGATAACCTCTTGCTGTGAGGCAACAATGCAACTTCTGCACCACTGCATTGTCCAATATAGTATAGTATAGTAGTTTAGGTAATAATTGCTACTGCATTTGTTGCTTTTTATCACAGTTGATCCTAAAAATGAAAGGGTGGGACTTCTACCACCTGATGTCAAGTGTATCAGCAGACTCTGATGATTATGGTGGCCAAGCAGAGCTACAGTTGAGGGGGGTGAAGAGGTTGAATCTGACACAGAGGTTGACATACAGCCATCCGCTGTAATTCCGTCAGACACAGCCTGTGGGCCTATGCCTGCCCATTCCAGTGAGCCCTCAGATATTGTACAGGTGGAGGGCAAGGCAACTGATCAGGAAAGTGTGGTTACTGCAGCTTCAGTGGCTGTTGACTCTGGCCATAGCCATAGCCAAAGTGTGGGTGAGGTGCCACACAGGAGGGTTGTTAGGAGTGCTCAGAGGAGGCCTGCTATCCCTCCTCAACCTGATACAGGTGTCTCTTCCTGTGCCACTCAACATATGTGTAGGGCTGTCATGGAGGCACAGGCACATTCCCATAGATGTTCCAGAGAAATGCTTAGGGTTGTAGATGTGCCACAAGCTGACATGTATTACTGCCTCCACTGTGTTCCCGATTCTATGGATCAGATGAATTACACTTCAGAATGAGGGGTGTCTGTGATGAAATAAGCAGTGTCTGTGATGGAACGTCTGCTGGGAGAGGAACAGCATCCTCGTGGGTGTAGGTCAGCCACATCATCTGCTGGCCATGCCCAATCACGCTGCCATAGTGGCATCACTTCCACTACTCTCTCAGTGGGTGAGCTGTTCACACCCAGATGTGGCAGGCCATGGGGTCATGGTCCTGGGCATCCTCGTGAAGGCAGCTTGTCCAGCAGAAATCAGTCACATTCAGGTAGCAGCAGTGCATCTGACTATGAGCATGGACATGCATGCCAGTGCAAAGCCAGTGCTCCTGGTCGGGATGATAACAATGAACTGCCACCTCTACCATGCATGGCTCACACCTGTCCAACATGCCAAGATGTAGAGCTAGCACAGATCTTGGCTGTGTTCCTGCAGACACTCACACACCAGCTTGACCTGAAGGGCCCTACAGACACACACAAGAGTTAAATGGTTCAGCAGTCGAGCTTAAAACTCATTTTGTCTCACTGGCCATTTGCTGGTTTATTCAAATGTCTGCCTGCTTCTCTTTCTTACTCACACACACACACCAGCCTTTTGTGACAGCCTAGGCTTCCTGCCCCCCCCCCCCCACACACACACACACACACACACACACACACACACACACACACACACACACACACACACACACACACACACACACACACACACACACACACACACACACACAACACACTGCAAGTGATGACAACTGTGCCATATCCCTGTTTTGTATATTTTGGATTCAGGGATACACAAGCCTTGTTTCTGATGCTCAGGGTGCATAGCTAACAGTGCTTAGTATATCTGCATTTGTGATGTTGAACTGGTAATTGTACCTTTCACTTATATTGCCTTTAAAAAGTTAGACAGTTGATAGCATCATAATTTCTCAACTTCATTGTGAATGATCTTCTGAGGGTTGTGATGTCTGAAACTGCAATGTGTATCATTACTTTTTAATTTCTCTTGTTAATGATTTTCCAGTACAAATATATGGAGCTAAACTAAGGGCATGCAGTGATCCTCAGTACTTTAGAGAGGTATGACTGCGTGAATCTTTGACGCCTGAAGCCTACTACTTAGTAATGGACGGATTTAAGTCAAATAAGTCTCTGCTGTCACATGTCAAGGTTATTTATGTACAAATCTCCAACCTTTTGCTTGGTTACAGTACCAAGTAATGAAATACAAGGATATGACACTCAATCATTTTATTACACAATACATTCCAGGTTCAATACTTAAGTTATAAATGTAGCACTTGCAGCAGTTGTATTTCAGGGCTGACTTTGTCAGATGCAAGCAGAACACAGCCAATACATGGGGAGGTAAAGGTTGTAAGAATTGCCTGGCATCAATGTTAGTATATGTATGTGTGTAGGAGGAAGGCTTTAGGCCCTTAAGTGGTGAGTGTGCAATGCATTGCCTCTTAGCCAATGCGAGGGCATATTGAGCATGCCTACATTTTCCTACACCCGCAGCAGCTGGTGGACGCCCTCTGACTCCTCATCTGCGTGTAGCTGTGATGACTTTGGCATATGTGAAGGGATGTGTGCACCTTCCCCTTGCTGATCCTGCTGAAGCTGTTTTCTCAGGATGATGTTATGTAGCATGGCACATACTATGAATATTTCAGTACATGTCCATGGATTT